>NC_079191.1:434378622-434513622 GCF_029499605.1 Hyla sarda | reverse complement strand
TTTTCTACATATCTATCTATCTCTCTCATATCTATCTATATATCTCATATCTATCTATCTCATATCTATCTATCTCATATCTATCTATCTATCTATCTCATATCTATCTATCTCATATCTATCTATCTCATATCTATCTATCTATCTATCTCATATCTATCTATCTCATATCTATCTATCTATCTATCTATCTCATATCTATCTATCTCCTATCTATCTCATATCTATCTCCTATCTATCTCATATCTATCTCCTATCTATCTATCTATCTATCTATCTCATATCTATCTATCTATCTCATATCTATCTATCTCATATCCATTTTATTTCATATCTATCTCATATATATCTCATATCTATCTATCTCCTATCTATCTCCTATCTATCTCCTATCTATCTCCTATCTATCTCCTATCTATCTCATATCTATCTCCTATCTATCTATCTATCTATCTATCTCATATCTATCTATCTATCTATCTCCTATCTATCTATCCATCTATCTATCTATCTATCTATCTATCTATCTCATATCTATCTATCTCATATCTATCTATCTATCTCATATCTATCTCATATCTATCTATCTCATATCCATCTATTTCATATCTATCTCATATCTATCTATCTCATATCTATCTCATAGCTATCTATCTCATATCTATCTATTGTCACGATGCCGGCTGGCAGGTAGTGGATCCTCTGTGCCAGAGAGGGATTGGCGTGGACCGTGCTAGTGGATCGGTTCTAAGTCACTACTGGTTTTCACCAGAGCCCGCCGCAAAGCGGGATGGTCTTGCTGCGGCGGTAGTGACCAGGTCGTATCCACTAGCAACGGCTCAACCTCTCTGACTGCTGAAGATAGGCGCGGTACAAGGGAGTAGACAGAAGCAAGGTCGGACGTAGCAGAAGGTCGGGGCAGGCAGCAAGGATCGTAGTCGGGGGCAACGGCAGGAGGTCTGGAACACAGGCTAGGAACACACAAGGGAACGCTTTCACTGGCACAATGGCAACAAGATCCGGCGAGGGAGTGAAGGGGAAGTGAGGTATAAATAGGGAGTGCACAGGTGAACACACTAATTGGAACCACTGCGCCAATCAGCGGCGCAGTGGCCCTTTAAATCGCAGAGACCCGGCGCGCGCGCGCCCTAGGGAGCGGGGCCGCGCGCGCCGGGACAGGACAGACGGGGAGCGAGTCAGGTACGGGAGCCGGGATGCGCATCGCGAGCGGGCGCTACCCGCATCGCGAATCGCATCCCGGCTGGAGACGGTATCGCAGCGCACCGGGTCAGTGGAGCTGCCCGGAGCGCTGCGGTAGCGAGAGAGAAGCGAGCGCTCCGGGGAGGAGCGGGGACCCGGAGCGCTCGGCGTAACAGTACCCCCCCCTTGGGTCTCCCCCTCTTCTTAGAGCCTGAGAACCTGAGGAGCAGACTTTTGTCTAGGATGTTGTCCTCAGGTTCCCAGGATCTCTCTTCAGGTCCACAGCCCTCCCAATCCACCAAAAAGAACCTTTTTCCTCTGACCGTCTTGGAGGCCAGTATCTCTTTCACTGAGAAGACGTCAGAAGAACCGGAGACAGGAGTGGGAGAAACTAACTTGGGAGAGAAACGGTTGATGATGAGTGGTTTAAGAAGAGAGACATGAAAGGCATTAGGAATACGGAGAGAAGGAGGAAGAAGAAGTTTGTAAGAGACAGGATTAATTTGGCACAAGACTTTGAAAGGACCAAGATAGCGTGGACCCAGTTTGTAACTGGGGACACGAAAGCGGACATATTTAGCGGAGAGCCATACCTTGTCTCCGGGAGCAAAAATGGGGGGAGCTCTTCTTTTCTTATCGGCAAACTTTTTCATGCGAGATGAAGCCTGTAAAAGAGAATCTTGGGTCTCTTTCCATATGGTGGAAAGATCACGAGTCACTTCATCTACAGCGGGCAAACCAGAGGGCAAGGGAGTAGGGAGGGGGGGAAGAGGGTGACGGCCGTACACCACGAAAAATGGGGATTTGGAGGAAGATTCAGAGACTCTAAAGTTATACGAGAATTCGGCCCATGGTAGAAGATCTGCCCAATCATCCTGGCGGGAGGAAACAAAATGTCGTAAATAATCACCCAAGACCTGGTTAATTCTTTCTACTTGTCCATTGGATTGAGGATGATATGCAGAAGAAAAGTTTAATTTAATCTTGAGTTGTTTACAGAGAGCCCTCCAGAATTTTGACACGAATTGGATGCCTCTATCCGAGACTATGTGTGTGGGCAACCCGTGAAGACGAAAAATGTGTACAAAAAATTGTTTAGCCAACTGAGGCGCTGAAGGAAGACCAGGAAGAGGGATGAAATGTGCCATCTTGGAGAATCGATCAACGACCACCCAAACAACAGTGTTGCCACGGGATGGGGGTAGGTCTGTAATAAAATCCATACCAATCAGAGACCAAGGCTGTTCAGGGACAGGCAGAGGATGAAGAAAACCAGCGGGCTTCTGGCGAGGAGTCTTATCCCGGGCACAGACAGTGCAGGCTCGCACAAAGTCCACGACATCCGTCTCCAGAGTCGGCCACCAATAGAAGCGAGAGATGAGTTGCACAGATTTCTTGATGCCTGCATGACCTGCGAGATGGGAGGAGTGACCCCATTTGAGGATTCCGAGGCGTTGGCGTGGAGAGACGAAGGTCTTTCCTGGAGGAGTTTGCCTGAAGGAGGCTGGAGAAGTGGAAATCAGGCAGTCAGGAGGAATGATGTGTTGCGGAGAGAGTTCAACTTCCGAGGCATCCGAGGAACGAGAGAGAGCATCGGCCCTAATGTTCTTATCGGCAGGCCGAAAGTGAATTTCAAAATTAAATCGGGCAAAGAACAGAGACCACCTGGGCTGGCGAGGATTCAGCCGTTGGGCAGACTGGAGATAGGAGAGGTTCTTGTGATCGGTGTAAATAATAACTGGAAATCTTGATCCCTCCAGCAGATGCCTCCATTCCTCAAGTGCTAATTTAATGGCTAGAAGCTCTCGATCCCCGATGGAGTAGTTCCTCTCCGCCGGAGAGAAGGTCCTAGAAAAAAAACCACAAGTAACAGCATGCCCGGAAGAATTTTTTTGTAGAAGGACCGCTCCAGCTCCTACAGAGGAGGCATCAACCTCCAATAGGAAGGGTTTAGATGGGTCAGGTCTGGAGAGCACGGGAGCCGAAGAAAAGGCAGACTTGAGCCGTTTAAAGGCGTCTTCCGCTTGAGGAGGCCAAGACTTGGGATTGGCATTTTTTTTGGTTAAAGCCACGATAGGGGCCACAACGGTAGAAAAATGTGGAATAAATTGCCTGTAATAATTGGCGAACCCCAAAAAACGTTGGATAGCACGGAGTCCGGAGGGGCGTGGCCAATCTAAGACGGCAGAGAGTTTGTCTGGATCCATTTGTAGTCCCTGGCCAGAGACCAAGTATCCTAGGAAAGGAAGAGATTGGCATTCAAACAGACATTTCTCTATCTTGGCATAAAGTTGATTGTCACGAAGTCTCTGAAGAACCATACGGACATGCTGGCGGTGTTCTTCTAGATTGGCAGAAAAAATCAGGATATCGTCCAGATATACAACAACACAGGAGTATAAGAGATCACGAAAAATTTCATTAACAAAGTCTTGGAAGACGGCAGGGGCGTTGCACAGGCCAAAGGGCATGACCAGATACTCAAAGTGTCCATCTCTAGTGTTAAATGCCGTTTTCCATTCATCCCCCTCTCTGATGCGGATGAGATTATAAGCACCTCTTAAGTCCAGTTTGGTAAAGATGTGGGCACCTTGGAGGCGATCAAAGAGTTCAGAGATGAGGGGTAGGGGGTAGCGGTTCTTTACCGTGATTTTATTAAGACCGCGGTAGTCAATGCAAGGACGTAGAGAGCCATCTTTTTTGGACACAAAGAAAAATCCGGCTCCGGCAGGAGAGGAGGATTTACGGATAAAGCCTTTTTTTAAATTTTCCTGGATGTACTCCGACATAGCAAGAGTCTCTGGGGCGGACAGAGGATAGATTCTGCCCCGGGGTGGAGTAGTGCCCGGGAGGAGGTCAATAGGACAATCATAAGGCCTGTGAGGAGGTAGAGTCTCAGCTTGTTTTTTGCAAAAAACATCCGCAAAGTCCATATAGGCCTTAGGGAGACCGGTTACAGGGGGAACCACAGAGTCACGGCAAGGGGTACTGGGAACCGGTTTTAGGCAGTCCTTGAAACAAGAGGGCCCCCAACTCTTGATCTCCCCAGTGGACCAATCCAGGGTTGGGGAATGGAGTTGAAGCCAGGGTAGTCCAAGGAGGATTTCGGAAGTGCAATTGGGGAGGACCAAAAATTCAATCTTCTCGTGATGAGGTCCGATGCACATTAGAAGGGGCTCCGTACGGAAACGTATGGTACAGTCCAATCTTTCATTGTTTACACAATTGATGTAGAGGGGTCTGGCGAGACTGGTCACTGGGATGTTGAACCTGTTGACGAGAGAGGCCAAAATAAAATTTCCTGCAGATCCGGAATCCAAGAAGGCCATAGTAGAGAAGGAGAAGGCAGAGGCAGATATCCGCACAGGCACAGTAAGACGTGGAGAAGCAGCGTAGACATCAAGGACTGTCTCACCTTTGTGCGGAGTCAGCGTACGTCTTTCCAGGCGGGGAGGACGGATAGGACAATCCTTCAGGAAGTGTTCGGTACTGGCACAGTACAGGCAGAGATTCTCCATGCGGCGTCGTGTCCTCTCTTGAGGTGTCAGGCGAGACCGGTCGACCTGCATAGCCTCCACGGCGGGAGGCACAGGAACGGATTGCAGGGGACCAGAGGAGAGAGGAGCCGGGGAGAAAAAACGCCTTGTGCGAACAAAGTCCATATCCTGGCGGAGCTCCTGACGCCTTTCGGAAAAACGCATGTCAATGCGAGTGGCAAGATGGATGAGTTCATGTAGGTTAGCAGGGATTTCTCGTGCGGCCAGAACATCTTTAATGTTGCTGGATAGGCCTTTTTTAAAGGTCGCGCAGAGGGCCTCATTATTCCAGGATAATTCTGAAGCTAGAGTACGGAATTGTACGGCGTACTCGCCAACGGAAGAATTACCCTGGACCAGGTTCAGCAGGGCAGTCTCAGCAGAAGAGGCTCGGGCAGGTTCCTCAAAGACACTTCGAATTTCCGAGAAGAAGGAGTGTATAGAGGCAGTGACGGGGTCATTGCGGTCCCAGAGCGGTGTGGCCCATGACAGAGCTTTTCCAGACAGAAGGCTGACTACGAAAGCCACCTTAGACCTTTCAGTAGGAAACTGGTCCGACATCATCTCCAAGTGCAGGGAACATTGGGAAAGAAAGCCACGGCAGAATTTAGAGTCCCCATCAAATTTATCCGGCAAGGATAGTCGTAGACCAGAAGCGGCCACTCGCTGCGGAGGAGGTGCAGGAGCTGGCGGAGGAGATGATTGCTGAAGCTGTGGTAGTAGCTGCTGTAGCATCACGGTCAGTTGAGACAGCTGTTGGCCTTGTTGCGCTATCTGTTGTGACTGCTGGGCGACCACCGTGGTGAGGTCGGCGACAATTGGCAGAGGAACTTCAGCGGGATCCATGGCCGGATCTACTGTCACGATGCCGGCTGGCAGGTAGTGGATCCTCTGTGCCAGAGAGGGATTGGCGTGGACCGTGCTAGTGGATCGGTTCTAAGTCACTACTGGTTTTCACCAGAGCCCGCCGCAAAGCGGGATGGTCTTGCTGCGGCGGTAGTGACCAGGTCGTATCCACTAGCAACGGCTCAACCTCTCTGACTGCTGAAGATAGGCGCGGTACAAGGGAGTAGACAGAAGCAAGGTCGGACGTAGCAGAAGGTCGGGGCAGGCAGCAAGGATCGTAGTCGGGGGCAACGGCAGGAGGTCTGGAACACAGGCTAGGAACACACAAGGAAACGCTTTCACTGGCACAATGGCAACAAGATCCGGCGAGGGAGTGCAGGGGAAGTGAGGTATACATAGGGAGTGCACAGGTGAACACACTAATTGGAACCACTGCGCCAATCAGCGGCGCAGTGGGCCTTTAAATCGCAGAGACCCGGCGCGCGCGCGCCCTAGGGAGCGGGGCCGCGCGCGCCGGGACAGGACAGACGGGGAGCGAGTCAGGTACGGGAGCCGGGATGCGCATCGCGAGCGGGCGCTACCCGCATCGCGAATCGCATCCCGGCTGGAGACGGTATCGCAGCGCACCGGGTCAGTGGAGCTGCCCGGAGCGCTGCGGTAGCGAGAGAGAAGCGAGCGCTCCGGGGAGGAGCGGGGACCCGGAGCACTCGGCGTAACATCTATCTCATATCTATCTATCTCATATCTATCTATCTATCTATCTCATATCTATCTATCTATCTCATATCTATCTATCTATCTATCTCATATCTATCTATCTCATATCTATCTATCTATCTATCTCATATCTATCTATCTCATATCTATCTATCTCATATCTATCTATCTCATATCTATCTATCTATCTCATATCTATCTATCTCATATCTATCTATCTCATATCTATCTATCTATCTTATATCTATCTCATATCTATCTCATATCTATCTCATATCTATCTATCTCATATCTATCTCATATTTATCTATCTATCTCATAGCTATCTATCTCATATCTATCTATCCATCTATCTATCTATCTATCTCATATCTATCTATCTATCTATCTATCTATCTATCTCATATCTATCTATCTATCAATCTATCTATCTCATATCTATCTATCTATCTATCTATCTGATATCTATCTATCTATCTCATATCTATCTATCTCCTATCTATCTATCTATCTATCTATCTACCTCATATCTATCTATCTATCCATCTATCTATCTCATATCTATCTATCTATTTCATATCTATCTATCTATCTATCTATCTCCTATCTATCTATCTATCTATCTATCTATCTATCTCCTATCTATCTATCTCATATCTATCTCCCACTTGCAGTAGTATTCCATAGAGCCCCCCCATGTACACTGTATTTATTCGTCACACATAACATGTCTCCTGTCTGTTCTATACCAGCTCTGTCTTTATGAGAAATCCTGGAGAATGTATAAGTCATTTATTTATATGGCGCCAGGAATATATACAGTCACAGCGAGTAATACTGCATCATGGTGGATGGTGCCAGGCTGTCTGTGTATGAGGTCAGGGCACCTGGGTGCGCCCACAATGTGGGGGGGTAAATGTCCAGTGACTTAGGGATAGAGACTCTTACAAAGGCCATTACACCTAATCTCTTATAACAGGGCAGAAAGAAAGGAAAGAATATGGCAGAGAACACTATGGGGGAGATTTATCAAAACCTGTGTAGAGGAAGAGTGGGGCAGTTGCCCATAGCAACCAATTGGGTTGCTTCTTTAATTTTTCACAGGCCTCTTTAAAAATGAAAGAAGCGATCTGATTGGTTGCTATGGGTAACTGCACCATTCTTGCTCTACACAGGTTTTGATGAATCTCCCCCTATATATCTAAAGATTCATGTACATTATCTACATCATCCTTATCACTATCATCATCATCATCATCTACATCATCCTTATCATCATCATCATCTACATTATCATCATCAACATCTACAGCTACCACCTGTTCCAGCCCCTGCCTCTCAGCCCCCCCCTCCCCCCGACTGTGAAAGAGCAAATTTAATCAGTTTCATTTAATCAGTTATGGTTCATTGTTATCACTCCAACCTGTTTCATTGGATTCTTATGGTAATTCCACAGGTAATATATGAAGTCGACGGGCCTCAGTCTTGAAAAGATTACATTGATTTTTTTTATTATTATTTCAATTTAAGATTTTGATTAGATTCACAATGTCCTGGGTGCTCAAAGTGTTTACTTTGAACTAATACTGTATGACCACAAAACCCAATATAACAAGGAATCACATGGCAGCACAAGGACAGTGCGACCGCTGGCTGATAACGGGAGCTCAGAGGTGGCAGCAGCCTGAGGAGAGCATAAGGCCCCACAATAGAAAAGATTAAAGATATTTTGTAAAATTTTAATTGAAGATTTTATATAGATAAACATTTTAAAACTTTAAAGGGGTACTCCAGTGGAAAACTTTTTTTTTTGTTTTTTAAATCAACTGGTGCCAGAAAGTTAAACAGATTTGTAAATTACTTCTATTAAAAAATCTTAATCCTTCCAGTTCTTATTAGCAGCTGTATACTACAGAGGCAATTCTTTTCTTTTTGGATTTCATTTCTCTCTGTCCACAGTGCTCTCTGCTGACCTCTGACCTCTGTCGTGTCAGGAACTGTCCAAAGCAGGAGAAAATCCCCATAAAAAAACCTATCCTGCTCTGGACAGTTCCTAAAATGGACTGAGGAGTCAGTAGAGAGCACTAATGGATTTACAGAAAAAAATCCAAAAAGAAAATAATTTGCTCTGTAGTATTCAGCAACTAATAAGTACTGGAAGGATTAAGATTTTTTTTAATAGAAGTAATTTACAAATCTGTAAAACCTTTTACAAAGCTTTTTGGCACCAGTTGATTAAAAAAAAAAAATGTTTTCCACCAGAGTACCCCTTTAATTTAAGGTGCCAACAGCATGAGGAAACCATATGGTGGCACAATGACACAGCCTGGAGGTGGCAGGAGCATAAGGAGACAATATAGTGGCAGAATGACCAAGCCTGGAGGTGGCAGCAGCAAGAGGAGTCCATAGGGCCTCACAATTGAAAAGATTAGATATATATTTTAAGATTTAAATTGAAGATTTTAAATTGATTAACATAAAAATTTTTATGTATTGTGCCAGCAGCCTGAGGAAACCACATGGCGGCACAATGACACAGCCTGGAGGTGGCACCAGCTTGAGGAGACCAAAATGTGGCAGAATGACCAAGCTTGGAGGGGGAAGCAGCAAGAGGAGACCATATGGTGACAGAATGACACAGCCTGGAGGTGGCGGCAGCCTGACGAGACCATAAGGCCTCACAATTAAGAAGATTAAAGATATTTTATTTTAATTGCATGTGGCCATGTTAACATCCTCCGGATACTTGATGAAAAACTGCCACGCCGCAGAGTAGCTGATTCACATTGAGAATGTTCTGCTGCCTGCAACATCCTTCAGCATGACCGGTTTGGCGGTGGGTCAGTAATGGTGTGGGGTGGCATTTCTTTGGGGGGGCCACACAGCCCTCCATGTGCTTGCCAGAGGTAGCCTGACTGCCATTAGGTACTTAGATGAAATCCTCAGACCCCTTGTGAGACCATATGCTGGTGCGGTTGGGTTCCTCCTAATACAAGACAATGCTAGACCTCATGTGGCTGGAGTGTGTCAGTAGTTCCTGCAAGAGGAAGACATTGATGCTATGGACTGGCCGCCCGTTCCCCTGAATCCGATTGAGCACATCTGGGACGTCTCGCTCCATCCACCACAGACTGTCCAGGAGTTGGCGGATGCTTTAGTCCAGGTCTGGGAGGACATCCCTCAGGAGACCATCCTCCACCTCATCAGGATCATGCCCAGGTGTTGTAGGGAGGTCATACGGGCACGTGGAGGCCACACACACTACTGAGCCTCATTGGGACTTGTATTAAGGACATTACATAAAGTTGGATCAGCCTGTAGTGGGGTTTTCCACTGTGATTTTGAGTGTGACTCCATATCCAGACCACCATGGGTTGATACATTTGATTTCCATTGATAATTTTGGGTGATTTTGTTGTCAGCGCATTCAACTATGTAAAGACGAAAGTATTTCATACGATTAGTTCATTCATTCAGATCGAGGATGTGTTATCTTAGTGTTCCCTTTATTTTTTTAAGAGCAGTGTAGATCGTCCTCACTAAAAAGTGGAGCTGAACCCACAGCATAAGATACTTCTTTAGGAGAGGGAACAGCATAGAACAGAGGCAATGGGAGGACAGGGACCGCTCCCGGGCCATGCCAACTGGGGGCTGTGTCTGAGGAACCCACCGACTGTTTACTGGGGGGTGTCAGATGTCACATGTGATGATGTGGATGAATGTGTTAACCAATCGATGACAGCAGATGGGTTGCTGGTGGAGACACGACCGCTGGCTGATAACGGGAGCTCAGGCCTCTCGCTGCGACTCCTGCTGCCACTCGTCCCAAGTCTGCTGCCAACTCTGCCTGAAGTATTTAGGCCTCTGCCCCTTCTCTGTGCACGTCCTGGCACTTCACTGCCTGACATACTTAGTGCGTATATGAGGGGAGGACAATACGCTTAACTACGCTTTAAACAGTATTTGTCTAGAAGAGCAACAGGTGTGTACTTTTGACTGGCCTTTCACAGTAACTAGGCCCTTAAAGGGGTACTCCCATGGAAAACTTTTTTTTTTTAAAGCAACTGGTGCCAGAAAGTTACAGGGGTTATCCAGGAAAAAACATTTTTTTTTTTTTTTTTTTTTTATAAATCAACTGGCTCCAGAAAGTTAAACAGATTTGTAAATTACATCTATTAAAAAATCTTAATCCTTTCAGTACTTATGAGCTGATGAAGTTGAGTTGTTCTTTTCTGTCTAAGTGCTCTCTGATGACACCTGTCTCGGGAACCGCCCAGTTTAGAAGCAAATCCCCATAGCAAACCTCTTCTACTCTGTGCAGTTCCCGAGACAAGCAGAGATGTCAGCAGAGAGCACTGTTGCCAGACAGAAAAGAACAACTCAACTTCAGCAGCTAATAATTATTGAAAATAGAAAAACGTCCAGCACCAAGAAGGCAGATACAATTCTTCTTTATTGTGGCATCAGTAAAAGTAGCCAAAATAGTAACTGACAGGAAAGATGCAAGTACCAATTAATATGTTAGAATAAGATCCTGTCTTAAATTTAGGTTTAAATTTAAGACAGGATCTTATTCTAACATATTAATTGGTGCTTGAATCTTTCCTGTCAGTTACTATTTTGGCTATTGTTTCTGCTTATATCCTGATGGAATGCTACATAAGTGGTCTGATCCATTCCTCCATGTCTTACCATTTCACAACTCATTCCTGTTGTAATCCATGCCGCATTTTTTAGCTTTGTGTCATTTGCAGGACCCATGTGATCCACCATTTATCTGTATAAATACAATGATGTTGCTGCAAGTTTTTATGCCATGATTAAGGGCTCTATAGCTCGAAACGCGTAGGCTACTTGTTCTGTGTATCCTACTTTTACTGATGCCACAATAAAGCAGAATTGTATCTGCCTTCTTGGTGCTGGACGTTTTTCTATTTTTGCTACTTGCTCACGTAAGGGAACGCCACCCACCAGTCCGAGGACGAGAGCCAGAGGCGAGGGACGGAGCTGATACCACACAATAATTATTGGAAGGATTAAGATTTTTTATAAGACGTAATTTACAAATCTGTTTAACTTTCTGGAGCCAGTTGATAGAAAAAAAAAAAAGTTTTTTCCTGGAATACCCCTTTAAACAGATTTGTAAATTACTTCTATAAAAAAAATCTTAATCTTTCCAGTACTTTTTAGGGTCTGTATACTACTGAGGAAATGGTTTACTTTTTGGAACACAGTGCTCTCTGCTGACATCACGAGCACAGTGCTCTCTGCTGACCTCTGAGGTCCATTTTAGGAACTGTCCAGAGCAGCATATGTTTGCTATGGGGATTTTCTCCTACTCTGGACAGTTCTTAAAGGGGTTGTGCGCTGCCCTGACTTTCGGAGCTCCGCTCACAGCGTCCAGAAGTTCATTACTCCGAACGCTGTGTGCGGGCTTCCGTGTTCGCAGTCGCCGGGCGTGACGTCACGCC
The DNA here is from genome assembly GCF_029499605.1 of Hyla sarda. Lineage (NCBI taxonomy): Eukaryota > Metazoa > Chordata > Amphibia > Anura > Hylidae > Hyla > Hyla sarda. Next base: position 434,501,852 of record NC_079191.1, on the reverse strand, counting down.
CGGCCCCTCGCTACGTCGCGCATGCCCCCTCGTGACGTCTCGCCCGCCCCCTCAACGAAAGTCTATGGGAAGGGGGCACGACCGCTTTGGTAGAGGGGGCGGGCGTGACGTCACGAGGGGGCAGGCGAGACGTCACAAGGGGGCGGGCGAGGGGCCGGGCGTGACGTAATGCCCGGCAGCCGCGAACACGGAAGCCCGCACACAGCGTTCGGAGTAATGAACTTTCGGACGCTGTGAGCGGAGATCTGAAAATTAGGGCAGCGCACAACCCCTTTAAAATGGACAGAGATGTCAGCAGAGAGCACTGTGATCATGATATTAGCAGAGAGCACTGTGTTCCAAAAAGAAAAGCATTTCCTCTGTAGTTTTCAGCAGCTAATAAGTACTGGAAGGATTTCGATTTTTTAATGTAAGTAATTTACAAATCTGTTTAACTTTCTGGCTCCAGTTGATTTAAAAAAAAAAAGTTTTCCACGGGAGTACCCCTTTAAGACTTTAACAGGAACAAAATGGTACACCACCTATGTACGCAAAGGTTACACTTAACCCCTTAAGGACTGAGGGTTTTTCAGTTTTTTGCACTTTCGTTTTTTCCTCCTTACCTTTTCAAAATCATAACCCTATCAATTTTGCACCTAAAATTCCATATTATGGCTTATTTTTTGCGTCGCCAATTCTACTTTGCAGTGACATTAGTCATTTCACAAAAAAATCCACGGCGAAACGGAAAATAATTAATTGTGCGACAAAATTGAAGAAAAAATGCCATTTTGTAACTTTTGGGGGCTTCCGTTTCTACGCAGTGCATTTTTCGTAAAAATGACACCTTATCATTATTCTGTAGGTCCATACGGTTAAAATGATCCCCTACTTATATCGGTTTGATTTTGTCGCACTTCTGGAAAAAATCATAACTACATGCAGGAAAATGAATATGTTTAAAATTGTCATCTTCTGACCCCTATAAATTTATTATTTTTCTGCGTACGGGCCGGTATGAGGGCTAATTTTTTGCGCCGTGATCTGAAGTTTTTAGCAGTACCATTTTTGTATTGATCAGCCTTTTTGATCGCTTTTTAAAAAAAAAATTTCATGAAATAAAGTGACCAAAAATACGCTATTCTGGACTTTGGAATTTGTTTGCGCGTACGCCATTGACCGTGCGGTTTAATTAACATTATATTTTATAGTTTGGACATTTCCGCATGCGGCGATACCACAAATGTTTATTTTTATTTTTATCTACACAGTTTTTTTTTTAAGTGGGAAAAGGGGGGTGGTTTTTACTTTTATTAGGGAAGGGGTTAATTTATCTTTTTAAACTTTTTTTCTCACTTTTTTTTTGCAATGTTATAGCCCCCTCTAGTGGCTATAACACTGCACACACTGATCTTCTACACAGATCACTGCCATGCATTAACATGGCAATGATCAGTGTAATTGGCGGTCGATTGCTCAAGCCTGGATTTCAGGCTTGGAGCAATCAATCGCCGATCGGACGTGCTGGAGGCAGGTAACGGACCCTCCGCTCTCGTTCTAGCTGATCGGGACATTGTGATTTCACCGTGATGGTCTCGAACAGCCCGACTGAGCTGCCGGGAGTGTATTTTTGTTACTTTAGACGCGGCAATGTACTTTGAATGCCACATCTAAAGGGTTAATAGCGTGCGGCACAACGATCGGCGCCGCACCCTATTAGCCCAGGGTCCCGGCTTTCATTAGCCGCTGGGACCAACCCGCTATGACGCGTTATAGACTGGGACCGGGCACAGGGCGTACAGGTACGCCCTGCATCCTTAAGAGGTTAATAGAGGACAATATGCTCCGCTACTCAACCAGTATTAGGCACTAATAGCAGGTGATTGTGGCTTTTAGTGCTCTGCTCACCCTAACTGGCTGGCTACTATTAGCTTTTCAGTTGTTGTACACACCAGTGCTGCAGCACACAGTCACTGTGTACTACACCCAAAATTACACTCTCTCTGACGAAGCACAGGCGAAACGTACGTTGGGGTAGGAGGAGGTAGGTGTGTGGCTGCATGGCAGGAGGACTTTATGGTGTCTCATTCATTTCTCCCTTGGCTACTCTCTGTTTATTGTACTCTTTCCCATTTAGGACATTCTTTGATGTGTCACTGTGTTACCCATATGTTTATAGACATTTTTCAATAATATCCAGTGACCTCTTCCATGGTTACATTTGTACTTTCTATGGTACACCAGTTATTCCCTGTACTCCATGTAGGGCTACACCACTTGCCTGCTCCCATCTTCTGTGACTGCTATTGTAGTGCCTTATTTTATCCTCTTTTTATTATTTTTATTGTATGTATTTTTTACATATGTGTTAATAAAAGTCATTTTACATGATCTGGTTCTATTTTGTTGGTAGTGTACCGTGGACATCATCTACATCATCATCATCTATATCATTGTCTACATCATCACCATCTACATTATGGACATCATCTATATCATTATCTACATCATCCGCATCATCATCATCTTTATCATCATCTACAACATCCATATCATTCTTTTCATCTATATCATAATCTACATTATCCACATTATCATCTACATCTTCCTTATCATCTACATCATCATCTACATCATCATCCACATCATTTACATCATCATCTAGATCATCATCTACATCATCCTCTACATCATCATCCACATCATCATCCACATCATCTACATCATCATCTACATCATCATCTACATCATCATCCACATCATCTACATCATCATCATCTTTATCATCATCTACAACATCCATATCATCCTTTTCATCTATATCATAATCTACATTATCCACATTATCATCTACATCTTCCTTATCATCTACATCATCATCTAGATCATCATCTACATCATCATCTACAGCATCATCTACAGCATCATCTACAGCATCATCCACATCATCTACATCATCATATAGATCATCATCCACATCATCATCCACATCATCTACATCATCATCTACATCATCTACATCATCCTCTAAATCATCATCCACATCATCTACATCATCATCTACATCATCCTCTACATCATCATCCACATCATCATCTACATCATCATCTACATCATCATCCACATCATCTACATCATCATCTACATCATCATCTACATCATCATCCACATCATCATCTACATCATCATCTACATCATCATCTACATCATCATCCACATCATCCACATCATCATCTACATCATCATCTACATCATCATCCACATCATCATCCACATCATCATCCACATCATCTACATCATCATCTACATCATCATCCACATCATCTACATCATCTACATCATCATCCACCATCATCTACATCATCATCTACATCATCATTTACATCATCATCTACATCATCATCTACATCATCATCCACATCATCATCCACATCATCCTCTACATCATCATCCACATCATCTACATCATCATCTAGATCATCATCCACATCATCATCTACATCATCATCTACATCATCATCTACATCATCATCTACATCATCATCTACATCATCATCTACATCATCATCCACATCATCATCCACATCATCATCCACATCATCTACATCATCATCTAGATCATCATCCACATCATCATCTACATCATCATCCACATCATCTACATCATCATCTACATCATCATCTACATCATCATCCACATCATCATCTACATCATCATCTACATCATCATCTACATCATCATCCACATCATCCACATCATCATCTACATCATCATCTACATCATCATCCACATCATCATCCACATCATCATCCACATCATCTACATCATCATCTACATCATCATCCACATCATCTACATCATCATCTACATCATCATCCACCATCATCTACATCATCATCTACATCATCATTTACATCATCATCTACATCATCATCTACATCATCATCCACATCATCATCCACATCATCCTCTACATCATCATCCACATCATCTACATCATCATCTAGATCATCATCCACATCATCATCTACATCATCATCTACATCATCATCTACATCATCATCTACATCATCATCTACATCATCATCCACATCATCATCCACATCATCATCCACATCATCTACATCATCATCTAGATCATCATCCACATCATCATCTACATCATCATCTACATCATCATCTACATCATCATCCACATCATCTACATCATCATCTACATCATCATCCACATCATCTACATCATCATCTACATCATCATCCACCATCATCTACATCATCATCTACATCATCATCTACATCATCATTTACATCATCATCTACATCATCATCTACATCATCATCCACATCATCATCCACATCATCCTCTACATCATCATCTACATCATCATCCACATCATCATCCACATCATCCTCTACATCATCATCCACATCATCTACATCATCATCTAGATCATCATCCACATCATCATCTACATCATCATCTACATCATCATCTACATCATCATCTACATCATCATCTACATCATCATCCACATCATCATCCACATCATCTACATCATCATCTAGATCATCATCCACATCATCATCTACATCATCATCTACATCATCATCCACATCATCATCCACATCATCATCCACATCATCTACATCATCATCTACATCATCATCCACATCATCTACATCATCATCTACATCATCATCCACAATCATCTACATCATCATCTACATCATCATCTACATCATCATTTACATCATCATCTACATCATCATCTACATCATCATCCACATCATCATCCACATCATCCTCTACATCATCATCTACATCATCATCCACATCATCATCTACATCATCATCTACATCATCATCCACATCATCCTCTACATCATCATCCACATCATCTACATCATCATCTACATCATCATCTACATCATCATCTACATCATCATCTACATCATCATCTACATCATCTACATCATCATCTACATCATCATCTACATCATCATCCACATCATCCTCTACATCATCATCTACATCATCATCCACATCATCCTCTACATCATCATCTACACAATTATCTACATCATCATCTACATCATCATCCACATCATCTACATCATCATCTACATTATCATCTACACAATTATCTACATCATCATCTACATCATCATCTACATCATGTTCACCATCGACATGCTTTAAAGGGGTACTCCGGTGGAACACTTTTTATTTTTAAATCAACTGGTGCCAGAAAGTTAAACAGATTTGTAAATTACTTCTATAAAAAAATCTTAATCCTTCCAGTATTTATTAGCGGCTGTATACTACAGAGGAAATTCTTTTCTTTTTGGATTTCTCTTCTGTCACACCAACTCTGCTGACCTCTGTTGTAAATTTTAAGAACTGTCCAGAGCAGGAGAAAATTCCCATAGTTAACATATGCTGCTCTTGACAGTTCCTTAAATGGACAACAGAGGTCAGCAGAGAGCACTGTGGTTGTGACAGAAGAGAAATCCAAAAAGAAAAGCATTTCCTCTGTAGTATACAGCCCCTAAAATGTACTGGAAGAATCAATATTTTTTTTAATAGAAGTAATTTACAAAGCTGTTTAACTTTCCCCCTCCCTGCTTTTAATTTTTATTTTTACTATATTAAAAATAACTTTTTTTCTGCCTGGTATTGTGCTCACTACCAGGCAGACTTCCCCAGCAGGCACCACGTCACTGATGCCTGCTGGGGGGGGACTTCCGCCCTTAGTTTATCTACACAGGGTGCCTCCAGCTGTTTCACCACTACAACTCCCAGCTTGCCCTGACATCTATTGGCTGTCAGGGCATGCTGGGAGTTGTAGTAGTGAAACAGCTGGAGGCACCCTGTGAAGATAAACTATAAGTTAGTGCCATGCGGCGCTACGGCGCTAGCCCGTTCCCTCCATCACAACCCCCCCCCCCCCTGCCCGCATACCCCGTTCCCTCTGTTATACTTACCGGCAGCGGGCGTGCAGGGACAGCGGCGGCGACGATGTGTGGGAGGAGTGTCCTCCCAGCCAGTGGCCGGGGAGCCAATGCACTCGCTCCCGCCTGTCTGATTGACGGGCAGGGAGCGGGAGCAGCCTAACTGAAAAAGGACTGATTGCCAGGGCAAAATCAGTCCTTTTTCAGGCGTGACGTCACGCCAGGCTGCAGCCGGCCACTAGGAGGGAGACCCCTAGTGGCCGGTTTTCAAATGTAAATTACACCCTTATAATAAAAAAAAAAAATAATGAAACTATATTAGAGATATGTTGTAGTACATATGTACTACAACATATCAAAAAAAAGAAAAAGTTGGTGACAGTGCCTATTTTAGGACGCAGCCCTTTTTCACCTTAAGGACTGAGCCCTTTTTCGCAATTCTGACCACCGTCGCTTTACGAATTAATAACACGAAAATGCTTTTACCGAATATTCTGATTCTGAGATAGTTATTTTTTTCGTGAAATTTTCTACTTTATTTTGGTGGTAAATTTTCAGCGTTACTTGCATCCTTTTTTGGTGAAAAATCCCAAAATTTCATGAAAATTTAGCATTTTTCTAACTTTGAAGCTCTCTACTTGTAAGGAAAATGGATATTCAAAATAAATGTTATTTTTATTCACAAATACAATATGTCCACTTTATGTTGGCATCATAAAATGGACATATTTTAGCTTTTTGAAAAAATTAGAGGTCTTCAAAGTAGAGCATCAATTTTCAAAAAATTCATGAAAATTGCTAAATCTGAAGGGACAGATGTCACAGAACTACAACTCCCAGCATGCCTGGGCAGTCTAGGCATGCTGAGAGTTGTAGGTTGGCAACATCTGGAGGGCTACCCTTTGGGCACCACTATAACAGTGGTCCCCAAACTGTGACCCTCCAGATGTTGCAAAACTACAACTCCCAGCATGCCCAGACAGCCTTTGGCTGTCTGGGCATGCTGGGAGTTGCAGTTTGGCCTTCCTAGTGGTTGCCACAGTAAAGATCACTTTACTTTCACTTTCAATTCCCCCCCCCCCCCCCACACTGTAGTTTCCCTACCTGACCCAGGATACAGCAGTCTCCAGCGACGATCGGGGATCTCCAGGCATCTTCTCCTGCAGATACTGGCCTCCATCTTCTTCCCACGATCCCCACTGTCCTGCTCTGCCATTGGTCAGAATCAGTTCTGACCAATGGCAGGGGATAGGAGGAGATTGCAGCTCTGTGACCTCACTCCTAGCCCTCAAGATGTCCCTGACAGCTCCGATCATCGCTATTTTCCGGGTGATCGGGTCACCAGAGACCCGATAAGCCTGGAATAGCAGAAAATCGCATGTCTGAATTGACATGCGATTTTCTGCGATCGCCGACATGGGGGATCTCAGGACCCCCCTGGGCGATGTGCCGGGGTGCCTGCTGAATGATTTCAGCAGGCATCCCGATCCGGTCCCCAACCGGCTAGCGTCGGGGACCGGAATTTCCACAGGCGTATGCATATGCCCCACGTCCTTAACCCCTTAAGGACGCAGGACGTAAATGTACGTCCTGGTTCTGTGGTACTTAACGCACCAGGACGTACATTTACGTCCTGTGCATAATCGTGGGCATCGGAGCGATGCCCATGTCATGTGCGGCTGATCCCGGCTGCTGATCGCAGCCAGGGACCCACCGGCAATGGCCGACGCCCGCGATCTCGCGGGCGTCCACCATTAACCCATCAGGTGCCGGGTTCAATACAGATCCCGGCATCTGCGGCAGTTCGCGATTTGAATGAATGATCGGATCGTCCGCAGCGCTGCTGCGGGGATCCGATCATTCAGAATGCCGCCCGGAGGTCCCCTCACCTGCCTCTGTTCGGCTCCCGGGGTCTTCTGCTCTGGTCTGAGATCGAGCAGACCAGAGCAGAGGATCGCCGATAACACTGATCTGTTCTATGTCCTATACATAGAACAGATCAGTATTAGCAATCATGGTATTGCTATGAATAGTCCCCTATGGGGACTAGTCAAGTGTAAAAAAAAAAATTAATAAAATGTAAAAGTAAAAAAAAAGTGAAAAATCCCCTCCCCCAATAAAAAAGTAAAACGTCCGTTGTTTCCTATTTTACCCCCAAAAAGCGTAAAAAATTAATTTTATAGACATATTTGGTATCGCCGCGTGCGTAAATGTCCGAACTATTAAAATAAAATGTTAATGATCCCGTACGGTGAACGGCGTGAATGAAAAAAAAAAAAGTCCAAAATTGCTACTTTTTTAATACATTTTATTTAAAAAAAAATTATAAAAAATGTATTAAAAGTTTTTTATATGCAAATGTGGTATCAAAAAAAATTACAGATGATGGCGCAAAAAATGAGCCCCCATACCGCCGCTTATACGGAAAAATAAAAAAGTTAGAGGTCATCAAAATAAAGGGATTATAAACGTACTAATTTGGTCAAAAAGTTTGTGATTTTTTTTAAGCACAACAATAATAGAAAAGTAAGTAATAATGGGTATCATTTTAATCGTATTGACCCTCAGAATAAAGAACACACGTCATTTTTACCATAAATTGTACGGCGTGAAAACAAAACCTTCCAAAATTAGCAAAATTGCGTTTTTCTTTTTAATTTCCCCACAAAAATAGTGTTTTTTGGTTGCGACATACATTTTATTATATAATGAGTTATGTCATTACAAAGGACAACTGGTCGCGCAAAAAACAAGCCCTCATACTAGTCTGTGGATGAAAATATAAAAGAGTTATGATTCTTAGAAGGCGAGGAGGAAAAAATGAAAACGTAAAAATTAAATTGTCTGAGTCCTTAAGGCCAAAATGGGCTGAGTCCTTAAGGGGTTAAGGACTCGGGATGCCGGGCGTATGCATACGCCCGGAACAGGTTAAATCTAGGAGCCAGATTTTTTTAAAACAACCTGTATGTTTTTTTTTTTTTTGCACTGTGAGCTGTAGGATTTATCGGTATTACTTTTGCATAGTATTCACTTTTTTATTTCCTTTTTTTTCTGGGAACTGACCAAAAATCAGCAATTTTGGCATTTGGATTTTTTTTTTCCTTCACGCCGTTTAACATAAAAGATTAGAAATGTGATAATATAGAGAGCACCTGTCATATTCCCCTGTCCTGATCATGTACATAAAATGTTATGTGTCTAGCGCCTATATTTCTCTCACAAATATCTCCTTTCTTTCATCATGTGCTCTGGAGGGGGCGTGTCCCCACTCTGCATGTCTCATCTTCCTCCCTGAGTCTGCTGTGGTGTTCCGGGTTTCCTCATCCATTCACTGCAGGCTGCTCTGTAACCCCCTCCTTTCTGTTTTCATGATGCAGTCTGACAGGACAGGAGTGAGCACAGAGGAGTGCTAGTCCTTCCCTCACTTCCTCAATTTTGTCCATGTATGTGCTGGGACAAAGATGATGTTGCAGCAGGACAGGATTATGTTCTGCATGGTATGAGAACCCCTAGTGGTCTTTTTTTTATAAGCCATGATTTCTATAAAAAGGAAGTAACATATCTTATGTACACTGCTCAAAAAAGTAAAGGGAACATTAGGATAACACATCAGGGCATGCTGGAAGCTGCAGTTAGTTACTAACTACAACTACTTATACAGCTTATGGCTCTGCAGCTGACCCAAACCAAAACTACAACTCCCAGCATGTTACAGTATGTAGTCATATGGGATAAATCATAGTGCAATATGCTGGGAGTTATAGTTTTGGTTTAGTACGGCTGCAGAGCCATAGGCTGTATCAGGGTATGGGAGTTGTAGTAAGTAACTGTAAGACCCAAAACTACAACTCCCAGTATGTTTCACTATATAGTAGTATAGGATAGGTTAAAGTGCAAGATGTTGTGAGTTGTGGTGCTGGGTCATCTGTAGAGCCACAGCTGTATCAGGGCATGCTGGGAGTTGCAGTTAGTTACTTCCTACAACTCCCAACATGCCCTGATACAGTCTATGGCTCTACAGCTTACCCAAAACTACAACTCCCAGCATGTCCCACTATTACAGTACTTAACTACCCTTAGCATGGTGTCCAGATGCTAAAAACTCTGGCTGTGCCCCCACAAGCCACGCCCCTTTCTTAAGCCAGGCCCCAAACTTTCGCCCTTTTTTAAATTTATTTATACTTTTTTTTTCTTCTGGGCCAGATGGGCCTATTTTCATGTAGGGGCCTGGAGCTGCAGCTCCATCAGCCCCTATGTTAATCTGGCCCTGCATACACACTACATCAGATTCTCCTTTCAGTTATAATTACAGTAAAAAAAAAAACTTTATTGCGTGTAATATCTGCAGATTTACGCACTGCATTCAACGGGAATCATTTTCCGCATTCATCCCCACTATATCCTGCTTATTTTTAGCAGCCGACACATTATAAATGTGAAAAAAAAAATTAAACAAGAAAACCCAAGAGCTATGACATTTACTGTAATATAAGACTGTATGACACAAACATAAAAATCAATGCGGGATATGCAAGAACCAGGCAATAACAAGCGCTGCCGCCTCCATTTTGAAAGCCATCACCCGGCCCCACGACTATTCCAAGTGCAGTAATTTCAGGGCCGGACTCGCTATTTGCTCTCAAATAAGACAACGCGCTTGTGTCGCCTTCTCCAGAGTGTTCGATAAAATGTATTCAGTGTAAGGATGATTCACACCGGGTGACGGTTTTAGTGCTGATATTCACTATGTTTAGTAACACTGTGTTTAATGTAGCAGAGTGCACAGAATTAACACTTTCCTGGTCACAACTTTTCCTGGCAACCAGGGCTGGACTGGGGATAAAAAACAGCCCTGGAAATTATTGCATACCAGCTCCACAGTATTGTGACATTGTGCCAGCCACCAACCGCTGCGCACAGGCGTATCACTTTATATAGCTATATATATATATATATATATATATATATACACATACATATACACACACACAGTCATGTCTGTAAATGTTGGCCCCCCTGAAATTTTTCAAGAAAATGATTAGAGATGAGCGAACTTACAGTAAATTCGATTTGTCACGAACTTCTCGGCTCGGCAGTTGATTACTTATCCTACGTAAATTAGTTCAGCCTTCAGGTGCTCCGGTGGGCTGGAAAAGGTGGATACAGTCCTAGGAAAGAGTCTCTTAGGACTGTATCCACCTTTTCCAGCCCACCGGAGCACCTGAAAGCTGAACTAATTTACGTAGGATAAGACATCAACTGCCGAGCCGAGAAGTTCGCTCATCTCTAAAAATGTATTTGTCACAGAATAGGATTGCATTAACACATGTTTTGCTATACACAATTATTTATTCCCTTTGTGTTTATTGGAACTAAACCAAAAAAGGAAGGAAAAAAGCAAATTGGACATAATGTCACCAAACTACAAAAATGGGCTGGACATAATTATTGGCCCCTTAACTTAATATTTGGTTGCACACCCTTTGGAAAAAATAACTGAAATCAGTCGCTTCCTATAACCATCAATAACACCTCTCAGCCGGAATGTTGGACCACTCTTCCTATAACCATCAATAAGCTTCTTACACCTCTCAGCCGGAATGTTGGACCACTCTTCCTTTACAAACTGCTCCAGGTCTCTTATTGGAAGGCGCCTTTTCCCAACAGTAATTATAAGATCTCTCCACAGGTGATCAATGGGATTTATATCTGGACTCATTTCTGACACTTCAGAACTCTCCAGCGCTTTGTTGTCATCCATTTCTGGGGGCTTTTTGACGTATGTTTGGGGTCATTGTTCTGCTGGAAGACCCAAGACACTGGGCTGTACAGTGCGACCCAAAATCCATTGGTAATCCTCAGATTTCATGATGTCTTGTACACATTCAAGGCCCCCAGTGCCAGAGGCAGCACAACAGCCCCAAAACATCACTGACCTCCACCATATTTCACTGTAGGTACTGTGTTCTTTTCTTTGTAGGCCTCATTCTGTTTTTGGTAAACAGTAGAATGATGTGCTTTACCAAAAAGCTCTATCTTGGTCTCATCTGTTCACAAGACATTTTCCCAGAAGGATTTTGGTTACTCAAGTTCATTTTGGCAAAATGTAGTCTTGCTTTTTTATGTCTGTGTCAGCAGTGGGGTCCTCCTGTGTCTCCTCCATAGTGGGGTCCTCCTGGGTCTCCTCCATAGTGGGGTCCTCCTGTGTCTCCTCCATAGTGGGGTCCTCCTGGGTCTCCTCCATAGTGGGGTCCTCCTGGGTCTCCTCCATAGTGGGGTCCTCCTGGGTCTCCTCCATAGTGGGGTCTTCCTGGGTCTCCTCCATAGTGGGGTCCTCCTGGGTCTCCTCCATAGCGTTTCATTTCATGTAAATGTCGACGGATAGTTCGCGCTGACACTGATGCTCCCTGAGCCTGCAGGACAGTTTGAATATCTTTGGAACTTGCTTGGGGCTGCTTATCCACCGTCCGGACTATCCTGCGTTGACACCTTTCATAAATTTTTCTCTTCCGTCCATGTCCAGGGAGATTAGCTACAATGCCATGGGTTGTAAACTTCTTGATAATGTTATACACTGTGGACAAAAGCAAATCTAGATCTCTGGAGATGGACTTGTAACCTTGAGATTGTTAATATTTTTCCCCAATTTTGATTCTCAAGTCCTCAGACAGTTCTCTTCTCCTCTTTCTGTTGTCCATTCCTAATGTAGCACACACAGACACACAATGCAAAGACTAAGGGAACTTCTCTCCTTTTTATCTGCTCTCAGGTGTGATTTTTATATTGCCCACACCTGTTACTTGCCCCAGGTGAGTATAAAGGAGCATCACATGCTTGAAACAATCTTATTTTTCCACAATTTTGAAAGGGTGCCAATAATTTTGTCCAGCCCATTTTTGGAGTTTGGTGACATTATGTCCAATTTGCTTTTTTTCCTCCCTTTTTTGGTTTAGTTCCAATACACACAAAGGGAATAAACATGTGTATAGCAAAACGTGTTACTGCAATCCTTTTCTGTAAGAAATGCTTCATTTTCTACAAAAATTTCAGGGGTGCAAACATTTAACCCCTTAAGGACTCAGGGTTTTTCCGTTTTTGCACTTTCGTTTTTTCCTCCTTACCTTTTAAAAATCATAACCCTTTCAATTTTCCACCTAAAAATCCATATTATGGCTTATTTTTTGCGTCGCCAATTCTACTTTGCAGTGACATTAGTCATTTTACCCAAAAATGCACGGCGAAACGGGAAAAAAAATCATTGTGCGACAAAATAGAAAAAAAAACGCCATTTTGTAACTTTTGGGGGCTTTCGTTTCTACGCAGGGCATATTTCGGTAAAAATTACACCTTATCATTATTCTGTAGGTCCATACGGTTAAAATGATACCCTACTTATATAGGTTTGATTTTGTCGCACTTCTGGAAAAAATCATAACTACATGCAGGAAAATTTATACGTTTAAAAATGTCATCTTCTGACCCCTATAACTTTTTTATTTTTCCACGTACAGAGCGGTATGAGGACTCATTTTTTGCACCGTGATCTGAAGTTTTTTCGGTATGATTTTTGTTTTGATCGGACTTTTTGATCACTTTTTATTCATTTTTTAATGGTATAAAAAGTGACCAAAATACGCTTTTTTGGACTTTGGAATTTTTTTGCGCGTACGCCATTGACCGTGCGGTTTAATTAATGATATATTTTTATAGTTCGGACATGTACGCACGCGGCGATACCACATATGTTTATTTTTTATTTTTTTTACACTGTTTTATTTTTTTTATGGGAAAAGGGGGGTGATTCAAACTTTTATTAGGGAAGGGGTTAAATGACCTTTATTAACACTTTTTTTTTACATTTTTTTTGCAGTATTATAGGTCCCATAGGGACCTATAACACTGCACACACTGATCTCCTATGCTGATCACTGGCGTGCATTAACACGCCTGTGATCAGCATTATCGGCGCTTGACTGCTCCTGCCTGGATCTCAGGCACGGAGCAGTCATTCGTCGATCGGACACCGGGGAGGCAGGTAAGAGCCCTCCCGGTGTCCGATCAGCTGTTCGGGACGCCGCGATTTCACCGCGGCGGTCCCGAACAGCCCGACTGAGCAGCCGGGTCACTTTCACTTTCACTTTAGAAGCGGCGGTCAGCTTTGACCACCGCTTCTAAAGGGTTAATACCGCACATCGCCGCGATCGGCGATGTGTGGTATTAGCCGCGGGTCCCGGCCATTGATTAGCGCCGGGACCGACGCGATATGATGCGGGATCGCGGCGCGATCCCGCTTCATATCGCGGGAGCCGACGCAGGACGTATATTTACGTCCTGCGCCGGCTCCCGCGATATGAAGGGGTTAAGGGGTTAAGGCTATGACTGTGTATATATATATATATATATATATATATATATATATATATATACATATATATAATTATCGTACCAATATACCAAACTACCAGTTTGTTTAGTAGTTTGTCCCCATATTTGCTAGGCATAGTAGATAGTCCCCCACATTAGGTGTAGGCTGCAGAGTCCCCCCCATAGTAGATATAGGCTGCAGAGCCCCCCCCCCCTACAGTAGGTATAGGCAGTAGACTTCCCCCACATTAGGAGTAGGCAGCAGAGTCCTCCCCACAGTAAGTGTAGGCTGCAGAGTCCCCCACAGTAGGTATAGGCAGCAGAGTTCCCCACAGTAGGTCCAGGCAGCAGAGTTCCCCCACAGTAGGTCCAGGCAGCAGAGTTCCCCCACAGTAGGTACAGGCAGCAGAGCTCTCCCACAGTAGGTACAGGCAGCAGAGCTCCCCCACAGTAGGTACAGGCAGCAGAGCTCCCCCACACTAGGTACAGGCAGCAGAGTTCCATCAAAGTAGGTACAGGCAGCAGAGTACCCACGGAGTGGGTCTTCTATCCTCCACAGTGCAGGCGCCAATTAGTGACGTCATTGGCGCCTGCACTGCGTGGGGGCGAAGGTAACATCTCCTCTCTGTGTAGGCTGCAGATGCAGCTCACACAGAGAGGAAGCGCTGTTTGCCTGGGGATCTGGGACAAGTGTCCTGGATCCTCAATAGCAGCAGAAGCAGCAAACCCTTTACCAGGGTGGGCCCGGCCTTCGGACCACATCCGAATGGACTGGCCGATCAGTCTGCCCCTGCCGCTGCATACAAAGTCCTGATACCAGTGTCAGGACCTTGTATGCTGGATTGAGGCCGACAGGGTGGGCAGCCTACCCGGAATTCTCCCGGTATCACGGTAGGCCAGTCCGGCCCTGCTGGCGACACCAAGGCCTGAGCTACACAAAAACCTCAATCCTCTATACCAGTGATCCCCAATCTAGTCCTCAAGGCCCGCCAACATCCTGTTTTTTTTTAGTTACCCCATTGAAATAGAACAGTGGAAAATTTTAAGGGGTACTCCGCCCACAGACATCTTATCCCCTATCCAAATGACAGGGGACAGTATGTTTAGAATGCTGGGTTTAAGTAGCTGGGGATGTGAATTCATGCTACGCCCCCTCCATTCATGTCTATGGGAGGAGGCGTGACAGCCATCATGCCCACTCCCATAGACGACAAGAATGGAGGGAGTGTGGCGTGACATCATGAGGGACGTGGCGTGATGTCACGTCTCCGGCCGCCCAAACCCAGCGTTCTAAACATACTGCCGGGTGCTGCACGGGGATCGTGGTGGTCCCAGTGGCGGGATCCCTGCGATCAGACATCTTATCCCTTATCCTTTATGTCTGTGGGCAGAGTACCCCTTTAATCCTGGATTGTTGGTGGCCTGGAGGATTAGGTTGGGGACCTCTGCCCTATACCACAGTTCCAATAAAGGTCATAAAATACATGCGACAATGAATAATATCTATAGCAAGTAAACTCTACGTAAAGTGTGTCCCCATACATAAGATAAAAGTAAAGTGTACAGTATGTATCATGGCTGACATCTCGGGGGGCTGCACTGTGGTCCCCCTTTCTCCTCAGATGATAAGACTGACGATACATCAACACAATTTTGGGGTTCTCCTCCCTTCTGCACCAATGTCCCTATTCTGGAGGTGTAGAGTAGTGAAGGCGTTAATGGCTAAACCGCTGGTAGTAACAGGGTTCAATGGTCACTTCTAGGGTTGTGAAGGGGTTCAAAGAAAAGTCCCTGGTGGTTTAGGACTGTGGAAGCTCAAGGGGTTAACTGAATAGTCCCTGGTGGTCTAGGACAGTGGAAGCCCAAGGAGCTGGTTATTTAGTCCCTGGGGGTCTAGCACAGTAGAAGTTCAATGGGCTAGTTATATAGTCCCTGGTGGTCTGGGCAGTGAGAGGGTCATTGATACAAGAGGCTTACCTTACACCCCTGGTTATTGTAACAAAGTGTGCTTTTTGAAGCTACAGCCTTCCAGACTTCAACTCCCATCAGGGAGTCAGGCTCCCCTCAGCCTATTTAGGTAGATGCACTATAATTATTGCCCAGTGACCAGCTGATTTCAGCACCTGTGCTGATCTGAGCTAGTCTGAAAACCCGGATTGGCCCACAAAGCGTAATGAAAGCCCCACTATCAATCCTGTCTGCCCAAAAATAGGACTTAACAAAAGTCCCAAGCAGCTGTCATACACGTTATAGTACATACTGTATTTTCCCATATCTCATTCAGCTTTCCCTAGATGAGATATACACCAAAGGATAGGGGATCAGATGTCTGATTGCGGGGGTCCCTCTGCTGGGGAATCTCCCTGCTGCACCTGGCATTCGTTTAGAGCGTCGGGTGGATCGCTGGAGGCTCGTGATGTCACAGCTGCACCCCTCTCGTGATGTCACGACCACGCCCCCTCAATGCAAGTCTATGGGAGGGAGCGTGACAGCCGTCACGCCCCCTCCCATAGACTTGCATTGAGGGGGCATGGCCGTAACGTCACGAATGGGGCGTGACCATGACGTCACAAGCCTCCGCCTGGCATCACCAGTCATCTGGCACGGAACGAAGTTCGCTCCGTGCACCGGATGTCTGAGATGCCGCAACCATTTTTTATTTTTTTTGCCTTCATGCCGTTTACATGAAAGATTAGAAATGTGATCATTTATAGAGTCCCTGTCATATTCCCATGTCCTGATCATGTACATATAATTTTATGCGTCTAGCACCTATATTTCTTTCAAAAATGCTTCCTTTCTGTTGCTCACTTGGTTTATCATCCTGTGCTCTGGAGGGGCGTGTCCTCACTCTGCATGACTCATCTTACTCCCTGAGTCTGCTGTGCTGGGTCTCTTCCAATCACTGCAGGCTGCTCTGTAACCCCCTCCTCTCTGTTTTCATGCTGCAGTCTGACAGGACAGGAGTGAGCACAAAGGAGTGGAATTCTCACAGATGGCACAGATGCCATTTACCAAACCTTTATGGTGGGATTTTCATGACCTTCAAGCAACCTCAATAGCATTAAAAAAGTTGCACAAAGTGATAAAGATAAATTCAGATTTAATGAAAACTCTTGTGTTTGGCGCGGTTGCACCTGGTAGCGGTAATTTTACTATGTCAGGCCATAGACATTTTTCGCAACCATCCGCCTGGAAATGACAATTTACCATAATTGTCTATGGGGCTAAAACAATCACGAATAATCAAAATGAAATCTGTGGAGATGGTGGATTTCCAGCGAGGCTGTAGGTCGGCCGCTGCGGGGGGGGGGGGGGGGGGACGTGCAGCATGGCAGGCGGCAGATTATTTTTAGCTTTAACGTTGCGCCATTATCAGGCAGCGGAGATCTGGGCTCATATACAACACAGCTGTGTGATGGGAAGATTGACATCAGGCCGTGCGGCGCTCTCATCTGTCCGGGAGATGGATGGTATAATCACATTGTCGCAATTATAACGCATCGGAAGAGCTAATAATAATGGTACGATTAAGGAAATTAGGTACAATTATTATTTTATTCAGTGTTTCTATGCTCAATGGGAATTCTGAAGGAACTAAATGGAAACTTTAATATTTCGAAAACGGAATTGGAAAACATATCAGCTAATGCCCACAGCAACCAATCACAGCGCAGCTTACAATCCCTATCCTGCTCTTAAAAATGAATCTGTGCTGCCATTGGTTGTTATGGGCAACAGAGACAGCTTCATAAATCGACCCTAAATTTAAAGGGAAAGATCATCTAAATTTATTGGTTGGTCTATTATAAAGATAGTTAAGGAGTTAAGAGGTTGTCCAGGGAAAACTAAAATTTGCTCCAGAGCAGAGGTTGTGTAAAAATTACAAACATACCGTACTTACTGTACCTGCACAGTCCTCTCTTTCCCCTCCCTGCACTCATCTCTATGATCATAGAGAGAACTGTGTGGTCATACAGTTATATTTGCACAGTCCTCTCTACCCCTCCCTGCACTCATCTCTATGATCATACAGAGAACTGTGTGGTTAAAGGGGTTATCAAGGAAAAAACTATTTTTTTTTATATCAACTGGCTCCAGAAAGTTAAACAGATTTGTAAATTACTTCTATTAAAAAATCTTAACCCTTCCAATAATTATCAGCTTCTGAAGTTGAGTTGTTCTTTTCTGTCGGGCAACAGTGCTCTCTGCTGACATCACTGCTTCTCTTAGGAACTGCACAAAGTAGAAGAGGTTTGCTATGGGGATTTGCTTCTACTCTGGACAGTTCCCGAGACAGGTGTCATCAGAGAGCACTTAGACAGAAAAGAACAATTTAACTTCAGCAGCTCATAAGTACTGAAAGGATTAAGATTTTTTAATAGAAGTAATTTACAAATCTGTTTAACTTTCTTGAGCCAGTTGATATATAAAAAAAAGTTTATTCCGGGATAACCCCTTTAAACAGTAACATCTGCACAGTTCTCTCCATCCCCTCCCTGCACTTATCTCTATGAACTTTGTGGACATACCGTTACAGCTGCACAGACCTCTCTATTCCCTCCCTGCACTCATCTGTATGATCATAGAGAGCACTGTGTGGTTATACAGTTACAGCTGCACAGTCTTCTCTATCCCCTCCATGCACTCTTCTCTATGATCATGGAGAGAACTGTGTGGTCATACAGTAACAGTTTTACATTCCTCTCTATTCCCTCCCTGCACTCATGTCTATGATCATAGAGAGAACTGTGTGGTCATACAGTTACAGATGCACAGTCTTCTCTATCCCCTCCATGCACTCTTCTCTATGATCATGGAGAGAACTGTGTGGTCATACAGTATTCCCTCTCTGCACTCATCTGTATGATCATAATGAGAGAAATGGCAGATTCTTTTTAAGAGCCGAGGCAAGTGCTCTCTATCATCCAAAGTGCAAGAAAAAGTGCAAACGTGTCACACTAAAAAATGTGCACAAAGGGTGCGGTCTATCGCAAAGCCCTTCTCCAACAGGAGAGAGCCCCCCCCCCCCCCCCCCCCCCAACAAACCTACCCTTCACCTCCGGGCAAAAAGGCACCTGCAAGGATCCAGGTTCGATGCCCCCTTTTCGCCGAAGCTACTAAAGGGCCTCAAGTGCTCCTGGCTTCAACCTAGGCATTAACCAAGGTATCAGCCATGGAGCCGTATACTGATAGCATCTCGACCAAAGCCAAGATGCCCAGGGGTTGCAGGGAGGTGAGGAACCTAATGGCCACACACACCTCCCCTAGACCGCCAGGAGGGACACCCAGAAGGGCTACTACATCCTGACAAATCCTGTGTACAAACAAAAACACGCAAAGTGGCACAGTGACAAAACACAAAAATTAAGTGAATGAGTGCAGATATTCTGCCCTGTCATCCGGCCGGATCTATAAAAAGTCCCTGATCCTAGACAGAAGGCCGGGATACCAAGGGTGAGTGCCAAAGGTGAAGAGTACAGTGGTCCCTCAACATACGATGGTATTCCGTTCCAAATGAACCATTGTTAGTTGAAACCATCGTATGTTGAGGGATCCGTGCAATGAAAAGTATAGGATGTTATACTCACCTGTCCCCATCACTCCGGACCGTCACCGCTGCCCTGGATGTCGCCGTCCATCGCTGTCATCGCGTCCCCGGGGTGTCCCCGCTGCTCCGGATCGTCTCTGCTGCCCTGGATCATCACTCTCCATCGCCATTATCACGTCACTACGCACGCCGCTCCTATTGGACGATGGGACGGCGTGCGCGTCGACGTGATGACGACAAAGCAGAGCGACGGCGATGCAGGGGATCGTGAAGAGGACGGTCCGGAGTGCCGGGGACAGGTGAGTGAGACTCACCAGACCACGCGTGGCACCTTAAACGGCTATCCGGCAGTAGCTGAAGCAGTCTGTGCTGCCGGATAGCTGTTTATGCGATGGCCCGACATACAAAAGCATCGTATGTTGATGCTGCCTTCAACATGCGATGGCCTCTGAGAGGCCATCGCATGTTGAAATTATCGTATGTCGGGGCCATCGTAGGTCGGGGGGTCACTGTATATGGTGCAGTGCGTTCACTCAGTGAGCTATTCCTAAATTTATTGCAGGATAATTTTATGGGCCAGTTTGTGGAGGACCCAACAAGAAGTGATGCCTTGTTGGATCTGATCATTTCCAACAACGCAGAGCTGGTTGGTAATGTAACTGTGCGGGAAAACCTTGGTAATAGCGACCACAATATAGTTACTTTTGACTTAAAATGTAGAAAACAAAGACAGACGGGGAAAGCAAAAACATATAACTTTAAAAAGGCAAATTTCCCTGGGCTGAGGGCTGCACTACAGGACATAGACTGGGGGGAGGTGTTGTCAAATACTGATACAGAAGGTAAATGGGACATCTTTAAATCAACTCTAAATAACTATACAGCTAAATATATACCAAAGGGGAACAAATATAAACGATTAAAACTAAATCCTACATGGCTGACACATGAGGTTAAAAGAGCAATAAACAACAAAAAAATAGTCTTCAAAAAATACAAATCTGATGGGTCAGCTATAACATTTAAACAGTACAAGAAGCTTAATAAAATCTGTAAAAATGTAATAAAAACAGCAAAAATTCAAAATGAGAGACAGGTGGCCAAAGAAAGCAAAACTAATCCTAAATATTTTTTTAGATATATAAATGCAAAAAAACCAAGGACAGAGCATGTAGGACCCCTTAATAATGATAATGGGGAGGTTGTCACAGGCGATCAAGAGAAGGCGGAGCTACTGAATGGGTTCTTTAGTTCTGTATACACTATGGAAAAAGGAGCTGACATTGGCCAGGTCAGTGCTGGTAACACATCATGTACAGGTCAGTGCTGGTAACACATCATGTAATGTATTGAACTGGCTTAATGTAGAGATGGTACAAGGTAAGTTAAGTGATATAAATGTAAGCAAATCTCCAGGGCCGGATGGACTACACCCAAGAGTTCTTAGAGAGGTAAGTTCAGTAATATCTGTACCCCTGTTCATGATATTTAGAGATTCTCTGGTGTCTGGTATTGTGCCAAGGGACTGGCGCAAGGCGAATGTGGTGCCAATCTTCAAAAAGGGCTCTAGGTCTTCCCCAGGAAACTATAGACCGGTAAGTTTAACGTGCATTGTGGGTAAATTGTTTGAAGGACTTATAAGGGATTACATACAGGAATACATAGGGGATAATTGTATTATAAGTGATAGCCAGCATGGGTTTACTAAGGATAGAAGTTGTCAAACCAATCTAATTTGCTTTTATGAAGAGGTGAGTAGAAGCCTTGACAGAGGAATGGCTGTGTATATAGAGGGGGGCTGTGTATATAGAGGGGGGCTGTGTATATAGAGGGGGGGCTATGTATATAGAGGAATGGCTGTGGATATAGTGTTTCTGGATTTTGCTAAAGCGTTTGATACTGTCCCTCACAGACGTCTGACAGGTAAGTTAAGGTCTTTGGGTTTGGAAACTTTAGTTTGTAACTGGATTGAACACTGGCTCATGGATCGTACCCAGAGAGTGGTGGTAAATGATTCGTACTCTGATTGGTCCCCGGTTATTAATGGTGTACCCCAAGGTTCAGTACTGGGCCCGCTGTTGTTTAATTTATTTATCAATGATATAGAGGATGGTATTAACAGCTCTGTTTCTATCTTTGCAGATGACACCAAGCTTTGTAGCACAGTACAGTCTATAGAGGATGTGCATAAGTTACAAGATGACTTGGATAGACTAAGTGTCTGGGCATCCACTTGGCAAATGAGGTTCAATGTGGATAAATGTAAAGTTATGCATCTGGGTACTAATAACCTGCATGCGTCGTATGTCTTAGGGGGGCTGTGTATATAGAGGGGGGGCTGTGTATATAGAGGGGGGGCTGTGTATATAGAGGGGGGCTGTGTATATAGAGGGGGGGCTGTGTATATAGAGGGGGGCTGTGTATATAGAGGGGGGGCTGTGTATATAGAGGGGGGCTGTGTATATAGAGGGGGGCTGTGTATATAGAGGGTGGGCTGTGTATATAGAGGGGGGCTGTGTATATAGAGGGGGGGCTGTGTATATAGAGGGGCGATGTGTATATAGAGGGGGGCTGTGTATATAGAGGGGGGCTGTGTATACTAATAACCTGCAGCATCGTATGTCTTAGGGGGGATTAAACTGGCAGAGTCACTGGTAGAGAAGGATCTGGGTGACTTGTAGATCACAGACTACAGAATAGCATGCAATGTCAGGCTGCTGCTTCCAAAGCCGGCAGGATATTGTCATGTATAAAAAGAGGCATGGACTCAAGGGACAGGGACATAATACTCCCCCTTTATAAAGCATTGGTACGGCCTCACCTGGAATATGCTGTTCAGTTTTGGGCACCTGTCCATAAAAGGGACACTGCGGATGTCACGATGCCGGCTGGCAGGTAGTGGACCCTCTGTGCCAGAGAGGGATTGGCGTGGACCGTGCTAGTGGACCGGTTCTAAGCCACTACTGGTTTTCACCAGAGCCCGCCGCAAAGCGGGATGGTCTTGCTGCGGCGGTAGTGACCAGGTCGTATCCACTAGCAACGGCTCACCTCTCTGGCTGCTGAAGATAGGCGCGGTACAAGGGAGTAGGCAGAAGCAAGGTCGGACGTAGCAGAAGGTCGGGGCAGGCAGCAAGGATCGTAGTCAGGGGCAACGGCAGAAGGTCTGGAAACACTGGCAAGGGACACACAAGGAACGCTTTCACTGGCACTAAGGCAACAAGATCCGGCAAGGGAGTGCAAGGGAAGTGAGGTAATATAGGGAGTGCACAGGTGATAACTCTAATTGGAACCACTGCGCCAATCAGCGGCGCAGTGGCCCTTTAAATCGCAGAGACCCGGCGCGCGCGCGCCCTAGGGAGCGGGGCCGCGCGCGCCGGGACAGAACAGACGGGGAGCGAGTCAGGTAGGAGAGCCGGGGTGCGCATCGCGAGCGGGCGCTACCCGCATCGCGAATCGCATCCCGGCTAGCAGCAGGATCGCAGCGCCCCGGGTCAGAGGACGTGACCGGGGCGCTGCAGCGGAGGAGGTGAAGCGAGCGCTCCGGGGAGGAGCGGGAACCCGGAGCGCTCGGCGTAACAGTACCCCCCCCCTTGGGTCTCCCCCTCTTCTTGGAGCCTGAGAACCTGAGGAGCAGACTTTTGTCAAGGATGTTGTCCTCAGGTTCCCAGGATCTCTCTTCAGGACCACAACCCTCCCAGTCTACTAAAAAAAAATTTTTTCCTCTGACCTTTTTGGCAGCCAAAATCTCCTTGACCGAGAAGACGTCCGAGGAGCCGGAAACAGGAGTGGGAGGAACAGATTTGGGAGAAAAACGGTTGAGGATGAGTGGTTTGAGAAGAGAGACGTGAAAGGCATTAGGGATACGAAGAGAAGGAGGAAGAAGAAGTTTATAAGAGACAGGATTAATTTGACACAGAATTTTGAAAGGACCAAGATAGCGTGGTCCCAACTTGTAGCTAGGGACACGGAAGCGGACATATTTAGCGGAGAGCCATACCTTGTCTCCAGGGGAAAAAACGGGGGGAGCTCTTCTTTTCTTATCCGCGAACCTCTTCATGCGTGAAGAAGCCTGTAAGAGAGAATTTTGGGTCTCTCTCCATATAATGGAAAGGTCACGAGAAATTTCATCCACAGCGGGCAGACCAGAGGGCAAGGGGGTAGGGAGGGGGGGAAGAGGGTGACGGCCGTACACCACGAAAAATGGGGATTTGGAGGAAGATTCAGAGACCCTGAAGTTATACGAGAATTCGGCCCATGGAAGGAGATCTGCCCAGTCATCCTGGAGGGAGGAAACAAAATGTCGCAAATAATCACCCAGGATCTGGTTAATTCTTTCTACTTGTCCATTGGACTGGGGATGATATGCAGAGGAAAAATTTAATTTAATCTTGAGTTGTTTACAGAGAGCTCTCCAGAATTTAGACACGAATTGGACCCCTCTATCCGAGACAATCTGCGTAGGCAACCCGTGAAGACGAAAAATGTGTACAAAAAATTGTTTAGCCAACTGAGGCGCAGAAGGAAGACCAGGAAGAGGAATGAAATGTGCCATTTTGGAGAATCGATCAACGACCACCCAAATAACGGTGTTGCCACGGGAAGGGGGTAAATCAGTAATAAAATCCATACCAATCAGAGACCAAGGCTGTTCGGGGACAGGCAGAGGATGAAGAAAACCAGCGGGCTTCTGGCGAGGAGTCTTATCCCGGGCACAGATAGTGCAGGCTCGCACAAAGTCCCCAACATCCGTCTCCAGAGTTGGCCACCAATAGAAGCGGGAGATGAGTTGCACAGATTTCTTGATGCCCGCATGACCTGCGAGATGGGAGGAGTGACCCCATTTGAGGATTCCGAGGCGTTGGCGTGGAGAAACAAAGGTCTTTCCTGGAGGAGTCTGTCTGATGGAGGCAGGAGAAGTGGAGATCAGGCAGTCAGGTGGAATGATGTGTTGCGGAGGGAGATCAACTTCTGAGGCATCCGAGGAACGAGAGAGAGCATCGGCTCTAATGTTCTTATCGGCAGGACGAAAGTGAATCTCAAAATTAAATCGGGCAAAGAACAGAGACCACCGGGCCTGGCGAGGATTCAGCCGTTGGGCCGACTGGAGGTAGGAGAGGTTCTTGTGGTCGGTGTAGATAATAACAGGAAATCTTGATCCCTCCAGCAGATGCCTCCATTCCTCAAGTGCTAATTTAATGGCTAGAAGTTCTCGATCCCCGATGGAGTAGTTCCTCTCCGCTGGAGAGAAGGTCCTAGAGAAAAAACCACAAGTGACAGCATGCCCGGAAGGATTTTTTTGTAGAAGAACAGCTCCAGCTCCTACTGAGGAGGCATCAACCTCCAATAGGAAGGGTTTGGAAGGGTCAGGTCTGGAGAGCACGGGAGCCGAAGAAAAGGCAGACTTGAGTTGTTTAAAGGAGTCTTCTGCTTGAGGAGGCCAGGACTTGGGATCAGCATTTTTCTTGGTTAAAGCCACGATAGGAGCCACAATGGTAGAAAAATGTGGAATAAATTGCCTGTAATAATTGGCGAACCCCAAAAAGCGTTGGATAGCACGGAGTCCGGAGGGGCGTGGCCAATTTAAGACGGCAGAGAGTTTGTCTGGATCCATCTGTAGTCCCTGGCCAGAGACCAAATATCCTAAAAAAGGAAGAGATTGGCATTCAAACAGACATTTCTCAATTTTGGCATAGAGTTGGTTGTCACGAAGTCTCTGAAGAACCATACGGACATGCCGGCGGTGTTCCTCTAGATTGGCAGAAAAAATTAGGATATCGTCCAGATATACCACAACACAGGAGTATAATAGATCACGAAAAATTTCATTGACAAAGTCTTGGAAGACGGCAGGGGCATTGCACAGTCCAAAGGGCATGACCAGATACTCAAAGTGTCCATCTCTGGTGTTAAATGCCGTTTTCCACTCGTCCCCCTCTCTGATGCGGATGAGGTTATAGGCGCCTCTTAAGTCCAATTTAGTGAAGATGTGGGCACCTTGGAGGCGATCAAAGAGTTCAGAGATGAGGGGTAAGGGGTAGCGGTTCTTAACCGTGATTTTATTAAGACCGCGGTAGTCAATGCAAGGACGTAGGGAGCCATCTTTTTTGGAGACAAAGAAAAATCCGGCTCCGGCAGGAGAGGAGGATTTACGGATAAAGCCCCTTTTTAGATTCTCCTGGACGTATTCGGACATGGCAAGAGTCTCTGGGGCAGAGAGAGGATAAATTCTGCCCCGGGGTGGAGTAGTACCCGGGAGGAGGTCGATAGGGCAATCATAAGGCCTGTGAGGAGGTAGAGTCTCAGCTTGTTTTTTGCAGAAAACATCCGCGAAGTCCATATAGGCCTTGGGGAGACCGGTTACTGGAGGAACCACAGAGTTACGGCAAGGGTTACTGGGAACCGGTTTTAGACAGTTCTTGGAACAAGAGGACCCCCAACTCTTGATCTCCCCAGTGGACCAATCCAGGGTTGGGGAATGAAGTTGAAGCCAGGGAAGTCCAAGGAGAATCTCCGAGGTGCAATTGGGGAGGACCAAAAGTTCAATCCTCTCATGATGAGATCCGATGCTCATAAGAAGGGGCTCCGTGCGGAAACGTATGGTACAGTCCAATCTTTCATTATTTACACAATTGATGTAGAGGGGTCTGGCGAGACTGGTCACAGGGATGTTGAACCTGTTGACGAGAGAGGCCAAAATAAAATTTCCTGCAGAACCAGAGTCCAAGAAGGCCACTGTAGAGAAGGAGAAGGCAGAAGCAGACATCCGCACAGGCACAGTAAGACGTGGAGAAGCAGAGTAGACATCAAGGACTGTCTCACCTTTGTGCGGAGTCAGCGTACGTCTTTCCAGGCGGGGAGGACGGATAGGACAATCCCTCAGGAAGTGTTCGGTACTAGCACAGTACAGGCAGAGGTTCTCCATACGGCGTCGTGTCCTCTCTTGAGGTGTCAGGCGAGACCGGTCGACCTGCATAGCCTCCACGGCGGGAGGCACAGGAACAGATTGCAGGGGACCAGAGGAGAGAGGAGCCGAGGAGACGAAACGCCTCGTGCGAACAGAGTCCATATCTTGGCGGAGTTCCTGACGCCTTTCAGAAAAACGCATGTCAATGCGAGTGGCTAGGTGAATAAGTTCATGTAGATTAGCAGGAATTTCTCGTGCGGCCAGAACATCTTTAATGTTGCTGGATAGGCCTTTTTTGAAGGTCGCGCAGAGGGCCTCATTATTCCAGGACAATTCTGAAGCAAGTGTACGGAATTGTACGGCATACTCGCCAACGGAAGAATTACCCTGGACCAGGTTCAACAGGGCAGTCTCAGCAGAAGAGGCTCGGGCAGGTTCCTCAAAGACACTTCGGATTTCCGAGAAGAAGGAGTGTACTGAGGCAGTGACGGGGTCATTGCGGTCCCAGAGCGGTGTGGCCCATGACAGGGCTTTTCCGGACAGAAGACTGACTACGAAAGCCACCTTAGACCTTTCAGTGGGAAACAGGTCCGACATCATCTCCAGATGCAGGGAACATTGGGAAAGGAAGCCACGGCAAAACTTAGAGTCCCCATCAAACTTATCCGGCAAGGATAAGCGTATCCCAGGAGCGGCCACTCGCTGCGGAGGAGGTGCAGGAGCTGGCGGAGGAGATGACTGCTGAAGCTGTGGTAGCAACTGTTGTAGCATAACGGTCAGTTGAGACAGCTGTTGGCCTTGTTGCGCAATCTGTTGTGACTGCTGGGCGACCACCGTGGTGAGGTCAGCGACAACTGGCAGAGGAACTTCAGCGGGATCCATGGCCGGATCTACTGTCACGATGCCGGCTGGCAGGTAGTGGACCCTCTGTGCCAGAGAGGGATTGGCGTGGACCGTGCTAGTGGACCGGTTCTAAGCCACTACTGGTTTTCACCAGAGCCCGCCGCAAAGCGGGATGGTCTTGCTGCGGCGGTAGTGACCAGGTCGTATCCACTAGCAACGGCTCACCTCTCTGGCTGCTGAAGATAGGCGCGGTACAAGGGAGTAGGCAGAAGCAAGGTCGGACGTAGCAGAAGGTCGGGGCAGGCAGCAAGGATCGTAGTCAGGGGCAACGGCAGAAGGTCTGGAAACACTGGCAAGGGACACACAAGGAACGCTTTCACTGGCACTAAGGCAACAAGATCCGGCAAGGGAGTGCAAGGGAAGTGAGGTAATATAGGGAGTGCACAGGTGATAACTCTAATTGGAACCACTGCGCCAATCAGCGGCGCAGTGGCCCTTTAAATCGCAGAGACCCGGCGCGCGCGCGCCCTAGGGAGCGGGGCCGCGCGCGCCGGGACAGAACAGACGGGGAGCGAGTCAGGTAGGAGAGCCGGGGTGCGCATCGCGAGCGGGCGCTACCCGCATCGCGAATCGCATCCCGGCTAGCAGCAGGATCGCAGCGCCCCGGGTCAGAGGACGTGACCGGGGCGCTGCAGCGGAGGAGGTGAAGCGAGCGCTCCGGGGAGGAGCGGGAACCCGGAGCGCTCGGCGTAACAGCGGAGTTGGAAAGGGTGCAGAGACGTGCGACTAAACTAATATGGGGCATGGAACATCTTAGCTATGAGGAGCGATTAAAGGAGTTACAATTGTTTAGTCTTGAGAAGAGATGCTTAAGGGGGGATATGATAAACGTATATAAGTATATTAATGGCCCATACAAAAAATATGGAGAAAAACTGTTCCAGGTTAAACCCCCCCAAAGGAAGAGGGGGCACTCCCTCCGTCTGGAGAAGAAAAAGTTTAGTCTCAAGGGGCGACACGCCTTCTTTACCGTGAGGACTGTGAATTTATGGAACGGTCTACCTCAGGAACTGGTCACAGCAGGAACAATTAACAGCTTTAAAACAGGATTAGATACATTCCTGGAACAAAATAACATTAATGCCTATGAAGAAATATAAAATCTCATCCCTTCCCCAATATCGCGCCACACCCCTACCCCTTAATTCCCTGGTTGAACTTGATGGACATATGTCTTTTTTCGACCGTACTAACTATGTAACTATGTAACACCCAGTGAGTTTCGGCTCCTTAGGGTCACCACTCCCCCCGAGGCACAAAAGTACCTCGGCTGTACACCCCCCAACCTCATGGCGAGACCCAGAGGACACAGGTCACATCAGGACAGCCATTGAGCTGGTGTTGTGGCACCAGCCCCGGAACACCCCGGTACACCTGCCCCCTCCATGCAGCACCCATCCCAACCTGCCCCACACCGGCATGAAACTGATAAGAACAGATACTACACTTGATATTAGCCAAAAGGCCGAGAAGCGAGAGAAATGGCAGATACAAAACCAAAACTCTTCACTTTGTCAATGTCCCAACTCCACAAGATTTTTTGTCTTCTTTGGGTCTGGTCCTGTGCGATCATCTGCAGACGGGGAGACACGTATCGGAATCAGCGTCTATTTACTGCTGTTCCCACTGACAAAGCTCTAATCAAGTCTGATGGGTCCCCATAAAGGTCAGCCCCGAAGAATGGCAGAAATGAGGCAATCTGGATTCAATCAGTGACATTTCTCCATAATTCATATGTGATCGGGGCCTCGGATTCTCAGGAATTGAATAAATGTATTCAGATTTTTTTTCAGAATCTTTCTGCCTGTTTTGCATATGTATGAACATGGGAAGTTACATTCCATTTATTCCACGTTACTGATGGAATGTTCCTGCGCTTCATTCTGCACCAAACCTTTATTTATTTTTATTTTTTTTATTTTTTTTAACCTATAGATTTTTCAAAAGAAAAAAAATAATTATTTTGTGACTTAAAAAATTCAGGAATTCATGAAGATGATGTGGCCCCTGATGGTCCATTGTAGAGAAAGGGTTGGGTGTTTCCCAATCAGGGTGCCTCCAGCTGTTGCAAAAATACAACTCCAAGGAAGCCAATGGCTGTCCGGTCATCCTGGGAGATGTAGTTTTGCAATACAAGAGACAGTATTATAACAGTTACATTCTTGTATATAGGAGCAGTATTATAGTAGTTATATTCTTGTATATAGGAGCAGTATTATAGTAGTTATATTCTTGTATATAGGAGCAGTATTATAGTAGTTATATTCTTGTATATAGGAGCAGTATTATAGTAGTTATATTCTTGTATATAGGAGCAGTATTATAGTAGTTATATTCTTGTATATAGGAGGCAGTATTATAGTAGTTATATTCTTGTATATAGGAGCAGTATTATAGTAGTTATATTCTTGTATATAGGAGCAGTATTATAGTAGTTATATTCTTGTACATAGGAGGCAGTATTATAGTAGTTATATTCTTGTATATAGGAGCAGTATTATAGTAGTTATATTCTTGAACATTAGAGCAGTATTATAGTAGTTATATGCTTGTACATAGGAGCAGTATTATAGTAGTTATATTCTTGTATATAGGAGCAGTATTATAGTAGTTATATTCTTGAACATTAGAGCAGTATTATAGTAGTTATATGCTTGTACATAGGAGCAGTATTATAGTAGTTATATTCTTGTATATAGGAGCAGTATTATATTAATTATATTCTTGAATATAGGAGCAGTATTATAGTAGTTATATTCTTGTATATAGGAGTAGTATTATAGTAGTTATATACTTGTATATAGGAGCAGTATTATAGTAGTTATATTCTTGTATATAGGAGCAGTATTATTGTAGTTATATTCTTTTATTTAGGAGCAGTATTATAGTAGTTATATTCTTGTATATAGGAGGAGTATTATAGTAGTTATATTCTTGTATATAGGAGCAGTATTATAGTAGTTATATACTTGTATATAGGAGCAGTATTATAGTGGTTATATTCTTGTATAGAGGAGCAGTATTATAGTAGTTATATTCTTGTATCGAGCAGTATTATAGTAGTTATATTCTTGTATATAGGAGCAGTATTATAGTAGTTATATTCTTGTATATAGGAGCAGTATAATAGTAGTTATATTCTTGTATATAGGAGCAGTATTATAGTAGTTATATTCTTGTATATAGGAGGCAGTATTATAGTAGTTATATTCTTGTATATAGGAGCTGTATTATAGTAGTTATATTCTTGTATATAGGAGCAGTATTATAGTAGTTATATTCTTGTATATAGGAGCAGTGTTATAGTAGTTATATTCTTATTTATATTCTTGTATATAGGAGGCAGTATTATATTAGTTATATTCTTGTATATAGGAGTAGTATTATAGTAGTTATATTCTTGTATATAGGAGCAGTATTATTGTAGTTATATTCTTTTATTTAGGATCAGCATTATAGTAGTTATATTCTTGTATACAGTAGCAGTAATATAGTAGTTATATTCTTGTATATAGGAGCAGTGTTATAGTAGTTATATTCTTATTTATATTCTTGTATATAGGAGGCAGTATTATATTAGTTATATTCTTGTATATAGGAGTAGTATTATAGTAGTTATATTCTTGTATATAGGAGCAGTATTATTGTAGTTATATTCTTTTATTTAGGAGCAGTATTATAGTAGTTATATTCTTGTGTGGTGTCCCGGTACCAAATCCTATCCGGTACCTTTGTTTATGGGTCCCCATAGCCAGAGTCCCTAGGATGTCGGGGTCCTTTTGTATAGTCCACCCCTAGTCATCTCTCACCCCTATAGTCATTGCTGTAATAATATGTTCCTTATTTGTGGAAGTTTAACTGTATAAAATGTATATAGATAGTTAATTACCTGTGAGAAGCGTAGCAGAACCTACGGGTCACGTGGTCGGATGAACTCTATGGTATTTCTGCTTGAGGACCTTTGTGACGGTGACGGTGAGTGACAGATGGCTGGACCAATCAAAACGGCCCGCCCCTGCCCATATAAGGGCATGGCGGCCATTAATCTCTCTCTTGGTTCCTGGCTGTTGACGAGAAAGGATCTGCGCTGCTGTCATCAGTGAGTCTAGGCCTTAGCTTTGCGGTGACGGCTGATCTATTCCAAATTGTGAGTGTATCAATCCCTAAACACTCTGCAAGACCACCGGACCTCATCTATCCTCTAAATCCGGACGGATCTTTGCAATATACCCTGAATTCAGAGACTATTGTCTAAAGTCAAGGTCCGCAACATCTGTCAGTCATTGAGGTATATGGAGACTGTTTGATTGAGACTGTTACTACTCTGTGGATGTACAGCAAGCCATTAAGTAAAGTTTATGCAAGTTCAAATTCAACTATCTTGTGGACCTTCAGTCTTTATTCTTATGCACCTATCGTTACTGGGAAGGGCTGCGATAGGCTGGAGAATCATCTCAGCATACTAGCCCTCAGCCTGGCATCACGAACTACAGGGTTAACATTAACCCCTCATTTACCGAAACAATACCCCCACTACCAACACCCCCCCAAGGGCTACCACAAAGCCTTTTTGGCATTGCACGAACAGGATACGGGTGTGTGCCTAGGACAGTCGCCATTAGTGAAAGTGTACTCCCCCCCAGAACTTTATTCATGTGCTGTAAACCGTTTTGCTGTGTACAAGAACGGTGCATGTGGTGCACCATACAAGGGGGCCAAGAGAAAAGTAAGGGCGGAGGCGAAAATTCTGTTACAACTAAGATGTGTAAACTGCGCAATGAGTTCATGCTGCGATCCTTTGGTCCTGTCGGCACAGGCGGAGCCAAACTGCTGCCGGAGAAGCGTGCGAAGAAAGCCTGCGCTGCGCCCCGCCCCGCCCCTGGGCATGGCCACCAAGTTGCTGTGTCGCAGCCAAAAGGGAACTCAGAGATACAGGAGTCGTTTCTCGAGGGGCCGAAAGTCGGGGCTGCACCGATAGCGTCCCTCCTGCCCAGCACCATTTTTGAGAAGCCCACTATAAAAGACGCCACGCACAGTGACCTCTTCAGTCTGCACGGAGAGCCGGAGAGTACAGACATGGCGGAGAGCAGCGTTCCACGTGGTGAAGTTGGCAAAATGGCGCCGGAAACACGGAAAGTTGTGGCAGTCGCAGCCCAACTTTTTCAAGAGATTGCTGACCGTCTGCAGCGGTTATCATTAGACGAAGAGGGGGCCTGCAATCTTCCCCCACTGCCTGATGATGACGACGATTGGCCAGAAACACCTCCAGCGGAAAGCACAGGTGAGATTGTCCCCTCACCACAGAACCTGGGGCTCGTGGGCCGAGATCCCGTCGGAGGAGTCTGCTGTGAGTACCCCGCCAGAGGCGGCCTATACTTCCTCCTCCAGCCCTGAGGTCATTCCTCGATCAAGCTTGCCAAGTGCACGACCGTGCTCACCAAAATTACCACAATGGGTGTTCGGAGACGAGCCGGAGCTGATCGAGTACATGCACAGAGTACTTCAACCTTCACCTGGGAAGCCACTCCCACCAATCCCAACTGCAGAAAGGGAAAGGGCCCATCAAGAAGCCAAGCTGGCCGAATTGATGGAAAAGTTAAAGGCCCGACACAAAGAACTCTATGCCCCCAAGCACGTGCATTTGCCTTATGAAGAAAAGTGCGGTATCAGGAAATTACCAAAGAAATGGAGGCATTGTACATAGGTAAATGAGATCACCCCTGAGAAGGGGAGGAGCCATTAGAAAGAAGAAGAGCAACTGTGGCCAAGTTCGACAAGGTCAGAGGTTATGGGACACTCCTTGACTGCCACACTGGACAGACCATCCTCGTAAACTGGCGAGCGGTACAAAGGCCATATCTCCATAAGAAGTTCTACACCTTGGAGGTGGGTGAAATTGTGGAGTACACCCCCGTCCAGAGCCTTCGTGGAGAATGGGCTGCAGCGGTCACCAGACCAACAGCCCCAACACAGCTTCCTTTCATATATTTGCCGTCAACGGATTGGGAGTCCGATTCCTTCAACTTGAGGCCGAAAAGGTCTGCTCCTAAAGCCTCCACCAAGCGTACCCAAGGAGGAGGAGCTTAAAGAGTCAAGTTCATCATCTTCTATGTACAGCAAAGAGTCAAGTTCATCATCTTCTATGTACAGCAAAGAGCCAAGTTCTTCATTTTCTACAGATCGTCGAGAGTCAAGTCCTGCTCAAGTTCAAGAAAGTTAGCCCAAATTTCAGGCACCAAAGACCGTACCTAGGCCCTCTCGGAGCAATGAGAATTTGCCTCCTGCACAGGTACCAACGTATGTACCAAGGCTCTCTTCTGACATGGAGAGTTTGCCTGCTTCCAGGGTACCAACGAAAGAGTCATGGGTCCATCCTGGTTTGGAGATGGTACTCAAGCCCTATTGCCCCACTTTGACTTTAAGCCTATAACCCCTTCTCAAGCTGCCTTCCACAACTCCATCCTCACCAATGTGGTGTGGCAAAGCTATGTCAATTCTAATCCTGCCCCTGATGTTGGCAGATACAGAGGAACCCAGAGAGGCACTAGAAGAGTGAAGAAGAACATTCTCTAAAGGGACTCTAAAGTAATGTCAGATTGTTTCTTGTGTTAACCATTTTGTTTTACAGCAACCAAGTTCAAGAATTGTGCCTAGCAGGACTGTGCTAAGATTGTTCCAGTTCAAAGTTCAGCAATGTAACCACTAAGCTTGTGCCTGACTATTAAGTCAAGAGACTCCTAGCCTGTAGGAGATTCATTAAGAACTGTACCCGGCTGAGTTGTGGTCAAGGCCGTGTTTACCTTTCTCTTTAATTGAACTCTTAGTGTAGGTGGACTGCTTATCCTTACACGCCACCCTGTATATTTCCCCTTCCATGTACTCCTAGTGTAGGTGGACTGCTGATCCTTACACATCTATTTTATGTACATACCAGCAGCTTCATAAGAACTCTTATGCTAAATGTTGCACTTATCAGGTGAATGCGCCTGAACCATGTTGGAGTGTTGATAATTGTGTGAGTCTGTATAGTAAATATGTATATAATTCTTGTACACAGGAAGGTATCCTTGTGTCTGTGTACATAAAAAATAAGTAAAGGTTTGTACCTAGAAAAATAGTCTAATGTCTATGTACATAAAAAGTGAGTCAGAGCTGTACACAGAAAATATCGACGTGCTGCACGTGTATACTCAATACTACAAATATAAATAATCCTTGTACACATAAATGTATAAAATGCTAAAGGTGTTTAGTAGGTAACTCAACAGGTGACACCCCGGCTTCTCCGTGGGTAGTATTATTGCTGTCGCCCATCGCTAGCACCCGTACTTGCACACATAGTATCTAGATTACTAACTTAAATGTACTACCTCAAGTTTCTCTAGTACATACATCAAAATAAATATCTCACTTAAGAAAACACTTAGGAATTGTAGCATATTGATACCCAATTCCTGCCACTGTTAGGTACATTTCTTCTTCTCTTTCATTACGTGTGTGAGATGCTCTGCCTGGCCAGTAGGTACTCTTGCTCATACAGAATTAATCACGTAATTCTAGGAATAACCTAGTTAGGTTGTTCTGAAAGTGCTCTAGGGGTAAGTAGCGTGTAGCCGATAGACCCTAGCAGCCACACATTGCCAACCTAATGTGGGGGAACATACTGCCAATCTAATGTGGGGGATCTATACTGCCAACCTAATGTGGGGAAGCTACACTGTCTACCTAATGTGGGGGAACATACTGCCAACCTAATGTGGGGGAACTATACTGCCAATCTAATGTGGGGGAACTATACTGCCAACCTAATGTGGGGGAACTATACTGCCAACCTAATGTGGGGGAACTATACTGTCTACCTAATGTGGGGGAACTACAACCTAATGTGGGGGAACTATACTGCCAACCTAATGTGGGGGAACTGTACTGTCTACCTAATGTGGGGGAACTACAAACTAATGTGGGGGAACTATACTGCCAACCTAATTTGGGGTAACATACTGCCAACCTAATGGGGGGGGGGACTATACTGCCAACCTATTGTCGGGGGAACTATACTGCCAACCTAATGTGGGGGGAATTATACTGCAAACCTAATATTGGGGAACATACTGCCAACCTAATTAGGAGGAACTGCAATCCAATGTGGGGGAAGTATACTGCCAACCTAATATGGGGGATCTATACTGCCAACCTAATGTGGGGAAACTATACTGTCTACCTAATGTGGGGGAACTATACTGTCTACCGAATGTGGGGGAACTATACTGTCTACCTAATGTGGGGGAACATACTGCCAACTTAATGTGGGGGAACTATACTGCCAACCTAATGTGGGGGAACTATACTGCCAACCTAATGTGGGTGAACTATACTGTCTACCTAATGTGGGGGAACGACAACCTAATGTGGTGGAACATACTGCCAACCTAATGTGGGGGAACTACAACCTAATGTGGGGGGAACTATACTGCCAACCTAATGTGGGGGAACTATACTGCCAACCTAATGTGGGGGAACATACTGCCAACCTAATGGGAGGGAACTATACTGCCAACCTAATGTGGGGGAACATACTGCCAACCTAATGTGGGGGAACTATACTGCCAACCTAATGTGGGGGGAACTATACTGCCAACCTAATGGGGGGAACTATACTGCCTATCTAAAGTGGGGGAACTATACTGCCAACCTAATGTGGGGGAACTATACAAAAATATAAAATTGTACTATTCTGATCCCTATAACTCTTATTTTTCTGTATATGGGGATGTATGAGGTAATTTTTTGCGCTGTGATTTGTAGTTTTTATCGGTACCATTTTTGTTTTGATGGGACTTTTCAATTGCTTTTTTAGATATTTTTTATGGTATTTAAAGTGACCAAAAATGTGCAAATCTGGTTAGTGCACTATTACGACTTTTGGGGCCCCTCTTTTCATTTTGCCTAGGGCCACGCTAAGCCTAAAACCGGCTCTGACTAGACTTCAGCAACCAGAAGCCTAAACTGCTGATACTCATAAGTGGGTTGGGGTCAGTTCACACTATGTGCAGTTTTGATGTATTTTCATATTTAAGTGCATTTTATAGAGAAATACCGTCCTGAGGAGAAAGTGATTTGACCTATAATCACAATTTAGGTGTTTTATGAAGAGTTGAAGTCTTTAGTCTGTGTTCACATGTTGCACCTTACTGAGTCTTTACCTTGTTTCCACTGCGTTTTAGGTAAGTTGTTACCTTGATTTGTGTAACTAAGGTAAACAGCTCCATGGAGAATCATCCCTCAGAGAAGATGTGTAAATAACATAGGCGTGATTTATCAAAACCTGCAGTTGCCCATAGCAACCAATCAGACGCCATCTGATTGGTTTCTATGGGCAACTGCGCCACTCTTCCTCCACACGGGAGTTGATAAATCTTCTATAACTCTTTAACCCATAGAAATTGCAGCAGCAGTATGCAGATATAGCTTGGAGGTGGGGGGGGGTTGTGAATAACTACTATATATCCTGATCCCATATAGATAGCAGCAGTACACAGAGAGCTGAAGGGGAGGTAAATAACTAATATATATCCTGATCCCATAGAGAGAGAGCAGCAGTATACAGATATAGCTTGGAGGTGGGGGAGGGGAGGTAAATAACTATTATATATTCTGATCCCATAGAGAGAGAGAGAGCAGCAGTATACAGATAGAGCTGGAGGGGAGGTGTATAACTACTATATATCCTGATCCCATAAAGATACCAGCAGTATACAGATAGAGCTGGAGGAGAGGTGTATAACTACTATAAATCCTTACCCCATATAGATAGCAGTAGTATACAGATAGAGCTGGGAGGGGAGGTGTATAACTACTATATATCCCAATCCCTTAGAGATAGCAGCAGTATACAGATAGAGCTGGAGGTGAGATTTATAACTACTATATATCCTGATCCCATAGAGATTGCAGCAGCAGTATACAGATAGAGCTGGAGGTGAGATTTATAACTATTATATATCCTGATCCTATAGAGATAGCAGCAGTATACAGATAGAGCTGGAGGAGAGGTGTATTACTACTATATATCCTGATCACATAGAGATAGCAGCAGTATACAGATAGAGCTGGAGGAGTGGTGTATAACTACTGTATATCCTGATCCTATAGAGATAGCAGCAGTATACAGATAAAGCTGGAGGGGAGGTGTATAACTGCTATACATCCTGATCCAATAAAGGTAGCAGCAGTATACAGATAAAGCTAGAGGTGAGGTGTATAACTACTATATATCCTTATGCCATAGAGATAGCAGCAGTATACAGATAGAGCTGGAGGAGAGGTGTATAACTACTATAAATCCTTACCCCATAGAGATAGCAGTAGTATACAGATAGAGCTGGGAGGGGAGGTGTATAACTACTATATATCCCGATCCCATAGAGATAGCAGCGGTATACAGATAGAGCTGGAGGGGAGGTGTATAAAGGCAAAAAAAGAAAAGAAAATACAGCTCATTTCCTTATGAAGTATATGTGTCTCTAGTCGTATGATCTACAGATATATAACTTTTGCGCTGTGATAATTAATCAATGTGTCCGGCAGGAGCATATCCCCAGCGGCCTCGCTGGTTAACCCGCCATCTGGTCTGACAACCGCCCTCAGCTCCACGCGCTGCTTGTTGCCACTCCTGGGTGCCGGCGCGGTGACATTGATTGCCGTTGCTGTGGCATCGTCTTCCCATGGGCGAGCTCCAGGAATAATGACATCCGTCCTTGAGATGTCCTTCTCCAATGAATAAGTAATTGACCGTGCACAACACTGGTAAAGTGCAAAGTGCCGCCTGGTACCGGGGAGAGCGGAGGAGCCGAGATTGTCATCACATTATAGTCATCAGAGGCAGCCGAGCGAAACATTCTACCAGATAATACAACAGACCGGCCATAACATTAAAACCACTGACCGATGGATGATCTGGTCACAAAGGCGTCGGGTTAGGTGGGGGATTTTTGTTTCTCAACTAGGTATCCTCCAGCTGTTGAAAAACTACAACTCCCAGCATGCCCGGACAGCCAACGGCTGTCCGGGCATGCTGGAAGTTGTAGTTTTGCAATATAGGAGACAGTATTATAGCAGTTATATTCTTGTATATAGGAGCAGTATTATAGTAGTTATATTCTTGTATATAGGAGCAGTATTATAGTAGTTATATTCTTGTATATAGGAGCAGTATTATAGTAGTTATATTCTTGTATATACGAGCAGTATTATAGTAGTTATATTCTTGTATATAGGAGCAGTATTATAGTAGTTATATTCATGTATATAGGAGCAGTATTATAGTAGTTATATTCTTGTATATAGGAGCAGTGTTATAGTAGTTATATTCTTGTATATAGGAGCAGTATTATAGTAGTTATATTCTTGTATATAGGAGCAGTATTATAGTAGTTATATTCTTGTATACAGGAGCAGTATTATAGTAGTTATATTCTTGTATATAGGAGCAGTATTATAGTAGTTATATTCTTGTATATAGGAGGCAGTATTATAGTAGCTATATTCTTGTACATAGGAGGCAGTATTGTAGTAGTTATATTCTTGTATATAGGAGCAGTATTATAGTAGTTATATTCTTGTATATAGGAGCAGTATTATAGTAGTTATATTCTTGTATATAGGAGCAGTATTATAGTAGTTATATTCTTGTATATAGGAGCAGTATTATAGTAGTTATATTCTTGTATATAGGAGCAGTATTATAGTAGTTATATTCTTGTATATAGGAGCAGTATTATAGTAGTTATATTCTTGCATATAGGAGCAGTATTATAGTAGTTATATTCTTGTATATAGGAGCAGTATTATAGTAGTTATATTCTTGTATATAGGTGCAGTATTATAGTAGTTATATTCTTGTATATGGGAGCAGTATTATAGTAGTTATATTCTTGTATATAGGAGCCAGTATTATAGTCCTTATATTCTTGTATATAGGAGCAGTATTATAGTAGTTATATTCTTGTACAAAGCTGGCAGTATTATAGTAGTTATATTCTTGAATATAGGAGCAGTATTATAGTAGGTATATTCTTGTATATAGGAGCAGTATTATAGTAGTTATATTCTTGTATATGGGAGCAGTATTATAGGAGCAGTATTATAGTAGTTATATTCTTGTATATAGGAGCAGTATTATAGTAGTTATATTCTTGTATATAGGAGCAGTATTATAGTAGTTATATTCTTGTATATAGGAGAAGTATTATAGTAGTTATATTCTTGTATATAGGAGAAGTATTATAGTAGTTATATTCTTGTATATAGGGGCAGTATTATAGTAGTTATATTCTTGTATATAGGAGGCAGTATTATAGTAATTATATTCTTGTATATAGGAGCAGTATTATAG
Source organism: Hyla sarda (assembly GCF_029499605.1). Taxonomy (NCBI): domain Eukaryota; kingdom Metazoa; phylum Chordata; class Amphibia; order Anura; family Hylidae; genus Hyla; species Hyla sarda. The sequence goes on along the minus strand of NC_079191.1, from coordinate 434,461,804 downwards.
TAGTTATATTCTTGTATATGGGAGCAGTATTATAGGAGCAGTATTATAGTAGTTATATTCTTGTATATAGGAGCAGTATTATAGTAGTTATATTCTTGTATATAGGAGCAGTATTATAGTAGTTATATTCTTGTATATAGGAGAAGTATTATAGTAGTTATATTCTTGTATATAGGAGAAGTATTATAGTAGTTATATTCTTGTATATAGGGGCAGTATTATAGTAGTTATATTCTTGTATATAGGAGGCAGTATTATAGTAGTTATATTCTTGTATATAGGAGCAGTATTATAGTAGTTATATTCTTGTATATAGGAGCAGTATTATAGTAGTTATATTCTTGTATATAGGAGCAGTATTATAGTAGGTATATTCCTGTGTATAAGAGACAGTATTATAGTAGTTATATTCTTGTATATAGGAGCAGTATTATAGTAGTTATATTCTTGTATATAGGAGACAGTATTATAGTAGTTATATTCTTGTATATAGGAGGCAGTATTATAATAGTTTTATTCCCACTGTGTCTCATATACATACAGACTATATTTGCAGTTTTCCCTTTTGGGGTCTTCAGAATCGCTCACATTGTGGGGTCACTGGAAATGTTCTTACAGAATTTATTTTACTTGGTTTAATTTTGGTTCAAGGAAAGTAAATGAAACCTCTCGGAAATATCCGCCAATGTTGTTTTAGTCCATTTTGTCCTCAGGTCTTTTAATAGCGCTCGGAAATAATCATCCTGAAAAAAAAACCTGAGACTGAGAGGAATTAGAAGTCAGATGTGTTCCTGGAGATTAGAGAACTCATCCACGGCAGCGGAGGAGGCTCAGGCAGTCTTCAGTCCTAAACAGGGAGATATAAGGCATTATGTAAGCTTTCTTTGATGTCCTTAAAGGGTTTCTCCAGAATTTGGTTTGTTTTTACTTTGCATATAGGCATGACTCGGCTTCATCTGAAGTCTGTCAGGGCATGCTGGGAGTTGTAGTTTTGGAGATGGGGACACCCATCTAGACACCAGGGATAAAATTATCAGCCCCAATGGACAACAGGAATAATTTAATTATTAGGCCACTAGACACCAGGGATATTATTAGTATTATTATTAAAGGGGTACTCCGCTGCTCAGCGTTTGGAACAAACTGTTCCGAACGCTGGAGTCGGCGCTGGGAGCTTGTGACGTCATAGCCCCACCCCCTCATGACGTCACGCACTGCCCCCTCAATGCAACTTGCATTGCGGGGGCAGTGCGTGACGTCATGAGGGGGCGGGGATATGACGTCACGAGCTCCCGGTGCCAGCTACAGTGTTCGGAACAGTTTGTTCCAAACGCTGAGTAGCGGAGTACCCCTTTAACTCAGTAGACTCCAGGAAAATTATTATTAGTCCACTAGACACCGGAGATATTATTATCATCATTGACTTTGTAGTCACCAGGGATATGATTATTATTATTATTACTAACTGCAGCCTTAGACACTTATCTGCAGTCTTAGACATTTATCCCCTATGTGCAGTAAAGGGGATGTGTTTGGGGCGGGGGTGGGGGGGGATCCAAACGCTGGGACCCTCCGCAATATCCTGTATGGGGCCCCGGCTCTGTCACAGCTCTGTTCCACCATAAACTGGTCTTTTCTGGACCATTGTAACTTGAAACCAGACTTAACATACAATGTACAGACAGTCCAGATCTGTAGAATGTGTCAATGGCCAGAAGAACCGACCAATCAGAATGGGCATTCACTGGTAAAACCCCTGTATTACTGAAGTGCCTGCACTGACTGGTGTCTGGTAGTGCCCCCTACAGTACAGGGAGGTATTGCATGTTCTGTACTCCTTACCTGTATTACTGAAGTGTATGCACTGACTGGTGTCTGGTAGCGCCCCTACAGCACAGGGAGGAATTACATGTTCTGTACTCTTTACCTGTATTACTGAATTGCATGCATTGACTGGTGTCTGGTAGCGCCCCTACAGTACAGGGAGGTATTACATGTTCTGTACTCTTTACCTGTATTACTGAAGTGCATGCACTGACTGGTGGCTGGTAGCGCCCCTACATTACAGGGAGGTATTACATGTTCTGTACTCTTTACCTGTATTACTGAAGTGTATGCACTGACTGGTGTCTGGTAGTGCCCCTACAGTACAGGGAGGTATTACATGTTCTGTACTCTTTACCTGTATTACTGAAGCATATGCACTGAATTCCTATCTGGTAGCGCCCCCTACAGTACAGGGAGGTATTACATGTTCTGTACTCTTTACCTGTATTACTGAAGTGCATGCACTGACTGGTGTCTGGTAGCACTCCCTACAGTACAGGGAGGTATTACATGTTCTGTACTCTTTACCTGTATTACTGAAGTGTATGCAGTGACTGGTGTCAGGTAGCGCCCCCTACAGTACAGGGAGGTATTACATGTTCTGTACTCTTTACTTGTATTACTGAAGTGCATGCACTGACTGGTGTCTGGTAGTGCCCCCTACAGTACAGGGAGGTATTACATGTTCTGTACTCTTTACCTGTATTACTGAAGTGCATGCACTGACTGGTGTCTGGTAGCGCCCCCTACAGTACAGGGAGGTATTACATGTTCTGTACTCTTTACCTCTGCCAGGGTTAGCTGCTCCTTTGGACACCAGGTGAGGGCGGCTCCATGTTACTTTTTAGGACACTGCATGTACTGTACAGGACCCTGAAGAAGCTCCTGTCCTCTACATAGACAGTGATTACAGCTCCCTTCAGTTCTTTATTACTTTTATATGGAAGGATTTGCTTTATCTGTATTAGTTATCTACTTATTTTTCATTACTCCTCACTTTTTCCTATTTTCAGATGACATTTTGGAGGCTTCAGAACCAATTACCAGGTTTCCATAGAGTTAAGGTCTCAACATATAATGGTCGTCCTGGAACCAAATAAAACTTTTTTAATATAGTGTTCCTTGTGTAATTAGCAGACTCTTTCCCATTCACTTGCTTTTAAAATTATCAACATGAATATGTTTAAAATGTAATACAAAAAACGGCCACCTGGTGGCTCTTTTCTGTTCCCTGCCACAATTAATACAGTGAGTTTGGTCTCCTCCTGGCCTGGCAGGAGACCAAACTAAGGAAGTGTTTCTCTGCACTCTGTTTCTCTGCTCTGAGCTTGATTGACAGCTGCACAGAAAGTGAAAGCTCCACAGATTGCCACAGAAAGTTGCACAGACTGACAGCTGCAGGGGAGCCTCACTGATAACAACACAGACTGAAACATGCACAGAGCTTGAGGTCTTTTATTCATCACAACGCTGCGACAATGTAAGGGCGGAAGTTGTCCCCCAGCAGGCTTCAGTGATGTCATGTCTGCTGGGAAACCCACTTTCTCCTGCTGGGAAATTGCACTCTGAGCAAAAAGAATGTATGGTACACAGCTTTCTAAAGCTCTGAAATTGTTTTTAAGGGCAGGAGGGGTGATAGGAGTATTTAGGAAACATAGCCTGAGAACAGTTGATTTGGTGACACATACTTTTTAATACTGTTGTCACGATGCCGGCTGGCAGGTAGTGGATCCTCTGTGCCAGAGAGGGATTGGCGTGGACCGTGCTAGTGGATCGGTTCTAAGTCACTACTGGTTTTCACCAGAGCCCGCCGCAAAGCGGGATGGTCTTGCTGCGGCGGTAGTGACCAGGTCGTATCCACTAGCAACGGCTCAACCTCTCTGACTGCTGAAGATAGGCGCAGTACAAGGGAGTAGACAGAAGCAAGGTCGGACGTAGCAGAAGGTCGGGGCAGGCAGCAAGGATCGTAGTCGGGGGCAACGGCAGGAGGTCTGGAACACAGGCTAGGAACACACAAGGAAACGCTTTCACTGGCACAATGGCAACAAGATCCGGCGAGGGAGTGAAGGGGAAGTGAGGTATAAATAGGGAGTGCACAGGTGAACACACTAATTGGAACCACTGCGCCAATCAGCGGCGCAGTGGCCCTTTAAATCGCAGAGACCCGGCGCGCGCGCACCCTAGGGAGCGGGGCCGCGCGCGCCGGGACAGGACAGACGGAGAGCGAGTCAGGTACGGGAGCCGGGATGCGCATCGCGAGCGGGCGCTACCCGCATCGCGAATCGCATCCCGGCTGGAGACGGTATCGCAGCGCACCGGGTCAGTGGAGCTGCCCGGAGCGCTGCGGTAGCGAGAGAGAAGCGAGCGCTCCGGGGAGGAGCGGGGACCCGGAGCGCTCGGCGTAACAGTACCCCCCCCCTTGGGTCTCCCCCTCTTCTTAGAGCCTGAGAACCTGAGGAGCAGACTTTTGTTTAGGATGTTGTCCTCAGGTTCCCAGGATCTCTCTTCAGGTCCACAGCCCTCCCAATCCACCAAAAAGAACCTTTTTCCTCTGACCGTCTTGGAGGCCAGTATCTCTTTCACTGAGAAGACGTCAGAAGAACTGGAGACAGGAGTGGGCGAAACTAATTTGGGAGAGAAACGGTTGATGATGAGTGGTTTAAGAAGAGAGACATGAAAGGCATTAGGAATACGGAGAGAAGGAGGAAGAAGAAGTTTGTAAGAGACGGGATTAATTTGGCACAAGACTTTGAAAGGACCAAGATAGCGTGGACCCAGTTTGTAACTGGGGACACGAAAGCGGACATATTTAGCGGAGAGCCATACCTTGTCTCCGGGAGCAAAAATGGGGGGAGCTCTTCTTTTCTTATCGGCAAACTTTTTCATGCGAGATGAAGCCTGTAAAAGAGAATCTTGGGTCTCTTTCCATATGGTGGAAAGATCACGAGTCACTTCATCTACAGCGGGCAAACCAGAGGGCAAGGGAGTAGGGAGGGGGGGAAGAGGGTGACGGCCGTACACCACGAAAAATGGGGATTTGGAGGAAGATTCAGAGACTCTAAAGTTATACGAGAATTCGGCCCATGGTAGAAGATCTGCCCAATCATCCTGGCGGGAGGAAACAAAATGTCGTAAATAATCACCCAAGACCTGGTTAATTCTTTCTACTTGTCCATTGGATTGAGGATGATATGCAGAAGAAAAGTTTAATTTAATCTTGAGTTGTTTACAGAGAGCCCTCCAGAATTTTGACACGAATTGGACGCCTCTATCCGAGAATATCTGTGTGGGCAACCCGTGAAGACGAAAAATGTGTACAAAAAATTGTTTAGCCAACTGAGGCGCTGAAGGAAGACCAGGAAGAGGGATGAAATGTGCCATCTTGGAGAATCGATCAACGACCACCCAAACAACAGTGTTGCCACGGGATGGGGGTAGGTCTGTAATAAAATCCATACCAATCAGAGACCAAGGCTGTTCAGGGACAGGCAGAGGATGAAGAAAACCAGCGGGCTTCTGGCGAGGAGTCTTATCCCGGGCACAGACAGTGCAGGCTCGCACAAAGTCCACGACATCCGTCTCCAGAGTCGGCCACCAATAGAAGCGAGAGATGAGTTGCACAGATTTCTTGATGCCTGCATGACCTGCGAGATGGGAGGAGTGACCCCATTTGAGGATTCCGAGGCGTTGGCGTGGAGAGACGAAGGTCTTTCCTGGAGGAGTTTGCCTGATGGAGGCTGGAGAAGTGGAAATCAGGCAGTCAGGAGGAATGATGTGTTGCGGAGAGAGTTCAACTTCCGAGGCATCCGAGGAACGAGAGAGAGCATCGGCCCTAATGTTCTTATCGGCAGGCCGAAAGTGAATTTCAAAGTTAAATCGGGCAAAGAACAGAGACCACCTGGCCTGGCGAGGATTCAGCCGTTGGGCAGACTGGAGATAGGAGAGGTTCTTGTGATCGGTGTAAATAATAACTGGAAATCTTGATCCCTCCAGCAGATGCCTCCATTCCTCAAGTGCTAATTTAATGGCTAGAAGCTCTCGATCCCCGATGGAGTAGTTCCTCTCCACCGGAGAGAAGGTCCTAGAAAAAAAACCACAAGTAACAGCATGCCCGGAAGAATTTTTTTGTAGAAGGACCGCTCCAGCTCCTACAGAGGAGGCATCAACCTCCAATAGGAAGGGTTTAGATGGGTCAGGTCTGGAGAGCACGGGAGCAGAAGAAAAGGCAGACTTGAGCCGTTTAAAGGCGTCTTCCACTTGAGGAGGCCAAGACTTGGGATTGGCATTTTTTTTGGTTAAAGCCACGATAGGGGCCACAACGGTAGAAAAATGTGGAATAAATTGCCTGTAATAATTGGCGAACCCCAAAAAACGTTGGATAGCACGGAGTCCGGAGGGGCGTGGCCAATCTAAGACGGCAGAGAGTTTGTCTGGATCCATTTGTAGTCCCTGGCCAGAGACCAAGTATCCTAGGAAAGGAAGAGATTGGCATTCAAACAGACATTTCTCTATCTTGGCATAAAGTTGATTGTCACGAAGTCTCTGAAGAACCATACGGACATGCTGGCGGTGTTCTTCTAGATTGGCAGAAAAAATCAGGATATCGTCCAGATATACAACAACACAGGAGTATAAGAGATCACGAAAAATTTCATTAACAAAGTCTTGGAAGACGGCAGGGGCGTTGCACAGGCCAAAGGGCATGACCAGATACTCAAAGTGTCCATCTCTAGTGTTAAATGCCGTTTTCCATTCATCCCCCTCTCTGATGCGGATGAGATTATAAGCACCTCTTAAGTCCAGTTTGGTAAAGATGTGGGCACCTTGGAGGCGATCAAAGAGTTCAGAGATGAGGGGTAGGGGGTAGCGGTTCTTTACCGTGATTTTATTAAGACCGCGGTAGTCAATGCAAGGACGTAGAGAGCCATCTTTTTTGGACACAAAGAAAAATCCGGCTCCGGCAGGAGAGGAGGATTTACGGATAAAGCCTTTTTTTAAATTTTCCTGGATGTACTCCGACATAGCAAGAGTCTCTGGGGCGGACAGAGGATAGATTCTGCCCCGGGGTGGAGTAGTGCCCGGGAGGAGGTCAATAGGACAATCATAAGGCCTGTGAGGAGGTAGAGTCTCAGCTTGTTTTTTGCAAAAAACATTCGCAAAGTCCATATAGGCCTTAGGGAGACCGGTTACAGGGGGAACCACAGAGTCACGGCAAGGGGTACTGGGAACCGGTTTTAGGCAGTCCTTGAAACAAGAGGGCCCCCAACTCTTGATCTCCCCAGAGGACCAATCCAGGGTTGGGGAATGGAGTTGAAGCCAGGGTAGTCCAAGGAGGATTTCGGAAGTGCAATTGGGGAGGACCAAAAATTCAATCTTCTCGTGATGAGGTCCGATGCACATTAGAAGGGGCTCCGTGCGGAAACGTATGGTACAGTCCAATCTTTCATTGTTTACACAATTGATGTAGAGGGGTCTGGCGAGACTGGTCACTGGGATGTTGAACCTGTTGACGAGAGAGGCCAAAATAAAATTTCCTGCAGATCCGGAATCCAAGAAGGCCATAGTAGAGAAGGAGAAGGCAGAGGCAGATATCCGCACAGGCACAGTAAGACGTGGAGAAGCAGAGTAGACATCAAGGACTGTCTCACCTTTGTGCGGAGTCAGCGTACGTCTTTCCAGGCGGGGAGGACGGATAGGACAATCCTTCAGGAAGTGTTCGGTACTGGCACAGTACAGGCAGAGATTCTCCATGCGGCGTCGTGTCCTCTCTTGAGGTGTCAGGCGAGACCGGTCGACCTGCATAGCCTCCACGGCGGGAGGCACAGGAACGGATTGCAGGGGACCAGAGGAGAGAGGAGCCGGGGAGAAAAAACGCCTTGTGCGAACAAAGTCCATATCCTGGCGGAGCTCCTGACGCCTTTCGGAAAAACGCATGTCAATGCGAGTGGCAAGATGGATGAGTTCATGTAGGTTAGCAGGGATTTCTCGTGCGGCCAGAACATCTTTAATGTTGCTGGACAGGCCTTTTTTAAAGGTCGCGCAGAGGGCCTCATTATTCCAGGATAATTCTGAAGCAAGAGTACGGAATTGTACGGCGTACTCGCCAACGGAAGAATTACCCTGGACCAGGTTCAACAGGGCAGTCTCAGCAGAAGAGGCTCGGGCAGGTTCCTCAAAGACACTTCGAATTTCCGAGAAGAAGGAGTGTGCAGAGGCAGTGACGGGGTCATTGCGGTCCCAGAGCGGTGTGGCCCATGACAGAGCTTTTCCAGACAGAAGGCTGACTACGAAAGCCACCTTAGACCTTTCAGTAGGGAACTGGTCCGACATCATCTCCAAGTGCAGGGAACATTGGGAAAGAAAGCCACGGCAGAATTTAGAGTCCCCATCAAATTTATCCGGCAAGGATAGTCGTAGACCAGAAGCGGCCACTCGCTGCGGAGGAGGTGCAGGAGCTGGCGGAGGAGATGATTGCTGAAGCTGTGGTAGTAGCTGCTGTAGCATCACGGTCAGTTGAGACAGCTGTTGGCCTTGTTGCGCTATCTGTTGTGACTGCTGGGCGACCACCGTGGTGAGGTCGGCGACAACTGGCAGAGGAACTTTAGCGGGATCCATGGCCGGATCTACTGTCACGATGCCGGCTGGCAGGTAGTGGATCCTCTGTGCCAGAGAGGGATTGGCGTGGACCGTGCTAGTGGATCGGTTCTAAGTCACTACTGGTTTTCACCAGAGCCCGCCGCAAAGCGGGATGGTCTTGCTGCGGCGGTAGTGACCAGGTCGTATCCACTAGCAACGGCTCAACCTCTCTGACTGCTGAAGATAGGCGCGGTACAAGGGAGTAGACAGAAGCAAGGTCGGACGTAGCAGAAGGTCGGGGCAGGCAGCAAGGATCGTAGTCGGGGGCAACGGCAGGAGGTCTGGAACACAGGCTAGGAACACACAAGGAAACGCTTTCACTGGCACAATGGCAACAAGATCCGGCGAGGGAGTGCAGGGGAAGTGAGGTATAAATAGGGAGTGCACAGGTGAACACACTAATTGGAACCACTGCGCCAATCAGCGGCGCAGTGGCCCTTTAAATCGCAGAGACCCGGCGCGCGCGCGCCCTAGGGAGCGGGGCCGCGCGCGCCGGGACAGGACAGACGGAGAGCGAGTCAGGTACGGGAGCCGGGATGCGCATCGCGAGCGGGCGCTACCCGCATCGCGAATCGCATCCCGGCTGGAGACGGTATCGCAGCGCACCGGGTCAGTGGAGCTGCCCGGAGCGCTGCGGTAGCGAGAGAGAAGCGAGCGCTCCGGGGAGGAGCGGGGACCCGGAGCGCTCGGCGTAACAACTGTAACTTGAGGGACCACTGTATCTCTATGAGAGAGGCGGAGATGCAGCGTTCGTGCAGACACTTATTATTCTCATAATAGACACTAATTATTATTAACCCATTTGACACAAGGGATATTATCATTAACCCCCTAGACACCAAGGATAGTATTATTATTATTAACCCACTAGACACCAGAGATATTACTATTATTAGCCCACTAGACAACAGATGTATTTATTGTTAACCAACAAGACACCAGGAATATTATTATTAGCCCAAAAGACACCGGGACACCAGAGTTTATGAGACACCAAGGTTTAGTAATTCATCCATTTTTTACATGGGGATTTTTATACGTTCAATCTACCAGGAATATTGCTGTAAATTTAGTAGATATCAAGATCATTAGCGCATAGAAATGAGGATATTATTATGGACATATGTGGTGTCGGACGGGGTAATGTGTGTATTAACCTCTTCGTGACGCCAGGGCGTGGTTGACCTATACTCCACCCGAGCTAGGCCAGCTTCACCTGTGCAAATAATCACTCCGACGCAAGAGTACATCTAACTGGCGATGGTAATCCGTTCCAAATGGATCATCGTTTGTTGAAACCATCGTATGTTGAGGGATCCGTGCAATGTAAAGTATAGGACAGTGGTCTACAACCTGCAGACCTCCAGATGTTGCAAAACTACAACACCCAGCATGCCCGGACAGCCAACGGCTGTCCGGGCATGCTGGGAGTTGTAGTCTTGCAACATCTGGAGGTCCGCAGGTTGAAGACCACTGCTATTGGTGGTTATACTCTCGTGTCCCCGCCGCTCCAGACCGTCCCCGCTGTCCTGGATGTCGCCTTCCATCGCTGTCGCCGCGTCCCTGGGGTGTCCCCGACGCTCCGGTAAGGCCTCTGTTTCCCCGGAATCCTCGCTGTCCGTCGCCGCCATCATGTCGCTACGCACACCGCTCCTATTGGATGATGGGACGGCGTGCGCAGCGGCGTGATAACGACGATTAAGAGCGCCGACGATGCAGGGGATCCCGAAGAGGACGCGCCGAAGCCCCGAGGACAGGTAAGTGATCGTCAGCGGACCACACGGGGCACCGTAAACGGCTATCCGGTGGCAGCTGAAGCAGTCTGTGCTGCCGGATAGCCGTTTATGCGATGGCCCCGACATACAAAAGCATGCTGCCTTCAACATGCGATGACCTCTAAGAGGCCATTGTATGTTGAAATGATCGTATGTCGAGGCCATCGTAGGTCGGTGGGGGGGGGGGGTCACTGTATATACCAGGTAAAGTCCAGATGTGTCCTATCTCCAAGGTCAAACTGTCCTGGATGGGATAGAATAATGGTGAGAAAAATCAATTCCATCTTGTTCACGGAGGTCGGGGCACTACTCAGGATCACTGTCATCTCCAACGCCGGATGACAAGACTTTTACTTGGAGTGTTCGCGCTCCTCGTCTCTGTGTAATTTAGTCTATTATGTAAAATATCCCAAGTGCTTTGTTGACTGCTCTGAGCACAGACTGACGCACTAGAAGTTTGACCTCTATCGGCTGAAAGTCATGAGCGCTTAGGAGTATCACTGTGACAATACATTGTACCGCCATCTATCACCTGCAGGATTAAGCATTAAATCAATCCACTTTGAGATCCTTTGCCTTGGACTCGTCTTCTGTAAAGAACGCTAAAGCACGATAAGCAAATAACCTCTCTATTCATTAGTCTAATCTATAAAAGCAAATAAAGAACAACTGTGCAAAACTCTTTGTACTTTATGGTAGCAAAATAATTCACAATGTCCAAAAAAAATAACATCTATATATAGAGTATCTATATATAGAGTTATATCCTGTATTATACTCCAGAGCTGTACTCGCTATTCTGCTGGTGATATTACTGTGTACAAACATTACATTACTTATCCTGTACTGATCCTGAGTTATATCCTGTATTATACTCCAGAGCTGTACTCACTATTCTGCTGGTGAGGTCACTGTGTACATACATTACATTACTTATCCTGTACTGATCCTGAGTTATATCCTGTATTATACTCCAGAGCTGTACTCGCTATTCTGCTGGTGATATCACTGTGTACAAACATTACATTACTTATCCTGTACTGATCCTGAGTTATATCCTGTATTATACTCCAGAGCTGTACTCACTATTCTGCTGGTGGGGTCACTGTGTACATACATTACTTATCCTGTACTGATCCTGAGTTATATCCTGTATTATACTCCAGAGCTGTACTAACTATTCTGCTGTTGAGGTCACTGTGTACATACATTACATTACTTATCCTGTACTGATCCTGAGTTATATCCTGTATTATACTCCAGAGCTGTACTCACTATTCTGCTGGTGAGGTCACTGTGTACATACATTACATTACTTATCCTGTACTGATCCTGAGTTATATCCTGTATTATACTCCAGAGCTGTACTAACTATTCTGCTGGTGAGGTCTCTGTGTACATACATTACATTACTTATCCTGTACTGATCCTGAGTTATATCCTGTATTATACTCCAGAGCTGCACTCACTATTCTGCTGGTGAGGTCCCTGTGTACATACATTACATTACTTATCCTGTACTGATCCTGAGTTATATTCTGTATTATACTCCAGAGCTGTACTCACTATTCTGCTGGTGAGGTCACTGTGTACATACATTACATTACTTATCCTGTACTGATCCTGAGTTACATATCAGACAGGAGGCTCATATCTTGCATTAAACCTTTCTTTTTAATGCCCATAGCAGAAAATTACAGAAAATTTACTTCATAACATTAGAAAAATTTATTAAAACTACAACTCCCAGCAGCCCCTGGAATCCCCTCCCCTGGGGCGGAGACCCTATATAAGGGGCTGGCTGGATCTCCTCTTCCTCTTTCTTTCTGCTCATGGCAGCTAGTTAAGTATAACAATTTTTATCTTCATTGTTTTTCATATAGAGATTTCCTTTATTGTTCTTTCATTGTACCAGGTTACTGGTGTGTGGGGACCCTTTCAAGTGTCCCTATTTCTCCAGTTGTCCTGGTTTTGTTTTTCCAACTCATTCTATATATATTTCTATATACTACATGTTTATATATACTGTCCTATATTTTCTATTAATTGTATTTCAGTGTTATTATTATCTTCCTTTTCGGTCTCTACATTCCCCCTTTGTGTTTTCACTGTTCCCGGTTCTGTTACTCCGGGTCCTCTCTCCTGTCAGGCGCCATTTTACCCTACTTTCGCGCCGTCTTCTTCGGCTTATTTTCGCCGCTCTCGTCCTTTTCGCGGGCTCTGCAACGTTCGGGGGGCGTGTCCGAGTGACGCGTCCCTTGCGACGCGCCTCCGCTGAGTCCGCGCGTCCTATCACAGAAGTTCTAGCCGTAGTCTCGCGAGACTACGGCTGTGAGCTCTGCTTAGTGGGATCCTCCTCCTCTCACCGTCGCCAGTGTTGTGCGAGCGGTGAGAGGAGCGCCAGCATTTAGGTATAGATCCCAGTGAGTTATCTAAGTTAGTTTATTGCTAAATTATTACTGTCAGTTAGGCTACTTGTAGCTTCCCCTTATTCATACTGACATCTATAAGATGGCTGGAGATAATTCTACTCCATTTTCTACCCATGTTAATGAGGCTATTGATATTGAAGCCTCTCAAATAATGTCCGCTTCCCAGATTCAGGACTTGATTACTAAGTCCATTCAGGCAGCTCTGGCTGCTAATGTACGTTCTGACCCCTCTTTGCCCTCTACCTCTACTGAGCCAGTTAAGGGTAAAGTGACACAAAAACGTAAACATGTGAACGTACACTATGACTCCCCGGCAGGGGAAGTTTATAATGTGCCCCAGGCAGGACCCGAACCGGCCTGCCGCACCCCGCATCTCAGTGACCTCCCTCGACCCTTGTGCCCCAAGGAGAATATTAAAAAAGGGCTGAAGTCCGCCAGGCGTATAAAACCGGACTCATACAACACGTCTAACGATGAGTCATCTGGCGAGTCGGACACGGCTCAAGCCACGGACTCTGACTCTGATAATGAAGATGCGGGGTTTCAGGCTGACTGTCATGATGCCGAACCTGAAGTGTCCAGTGAGGCGATTTTAGACGCTCAGGGACAACCACTCTTCAATCCTGATGAGATCATACATCCTCGCTCAGGTGACTGGGCACCACTACCACACGTAGCTCAGTACATAGAGCATTGGACTAGACGGTCACTAGACCGCACAAATAGGAACAAACTCAGGGCGGAATGCCCTAGGCCCTATGTGGCCAAGAAGGTGGCGGTCACCCCAGAGATAGACCCGGTCCTCCTTAAGTACCTGACCCGGGCTGGCAAATATTCCAAGAAGGGCATTGAACGGTCCTTCAAATTAATACAGGATCGCATACTAGATCTGCTTGGACCGCTCACAAAGATTCTTAATTTATCTGAACAAGCAGCCTCAGCTGACCAACCGGTAGACTTGTCACAACTTAGAGGTTGGGCCCAGCGTGCGATATGCATGCTAGGCAGCGCAAACACGGCGTGCTCTACCGAACGTCGCCGTTCGATTTTAATGAAGCTGGAACCCCAGCTCAGTCATTTAGCGGAGAATGAGCCCGGACCCTCCGCTGAAGGTCTCCTCTTCGGAGAAGATCTCATTAAGAATATTAATAAGGTGGTCAGCCTATTTTCCAGTCTAGATAAGGCGCAGACCTCACTAAAGAAAACGGGCCAAACTACCAAGGTTTTTGGCAAGGCCGGTAGAGGCAGAGGCCGATCTGCCGGACGCTCAATCCCCTATAGGCCCTATGTTAGAGCTGCGCACCAACAGTTTGCTCCCGCTCAACAACAGTACACGATGCCTGTAGCCCAGCCGGCCCCTTTCTTTCCCCCTCGAGGACGCCCCTGGAGAGGACGTGGAGGCCGCGGATATCCTAGGTCTCGTCCACCGACCGGTGAGTACACACACAATTTCCATTCCACACACAACGGTGGGGGGCAGACTGATGTATTTTTCCCACGTCTGGTCCATGATTACGGCAGACGTGTGGATCCTCAATACGGTAGCAGGCTACCAGATAGAGTTCCAATCTCTCCCCGTACTGAATTCTATTCCTCCACCCATTCAGTTTTCCGCTCAAAACATAGTACTCATAGACAACGAGCTCCGAGAGCTCCTGTCCAAACAGGCGGTGATAGAGGTAAACCCCTTGTCCCCCAGTTTTGTAAGCAACCTCTTCTTGGTAAAGAAGAAGGATGGCGGTTATCGCCCGGTGATAAATCTAAGAGATTTAAACCAACACGTGATATATCGACACTTCAAGATGGAGGGTATCCATCTATTACGCGACCTTCTCTGGCCAGGAGACTGGTTGGTGAAGATCGACTTAAAAGACGCATATCTTACCGTTCCTATTCACCACTCGTCCCAACCGTTTCTTCGGTTTCTATGGAGGGAACGAATGTGGCAATTCACCTGCCTGCCATTCGGATTATCATCAGCCCCTTGGTGTTTCACCAAGTTAATGAAACCGGTGGTAGCCGCGCTCCGGAGCAGGGGGGTACGGCTTATCATCTACCTGGACGATCTGCTGATCATGGCATGTTCCAGAACGCAGGCCCTGTTACACAAACAATGGGCGGTTTCTCTGATGGAGGACTTAGGATTCCTCATCAACCACAAGAAATCTGTGCTGACTCCCTCACAAGAACTAGAATTCCTAGGCTTCCTAGTGGATACCAAACGTGCCGTTCTGATGCTACCAACCTCCAAATTAGCTCTGATTCGGAAGGAAATCAGAACGACTTTGCGCAGGGGTCGAGTGTCCCTGAGGATGATTGCACGCATAGTCGGCCTATTATCAGCCTCGATTCAAGCCATCTTCCCGGCCCCACTTCATTATCGGGCCCTTCAACGACTCAAGAACCTTCACATACGCCAGGGTCTCCGCTATGCAGACGAAGTTGCCCTTTGCCCGGAGGCAGTGGAGGAATTACACTGGTGGCTGCGCCATGCCGTCGAATGGAACGGCAAGACTATATTCAATTCCTGCCCGGACATCATAATAGAGTCCGATGCGAGCCGCCAAGGCTGGGGGGCTCGTTGTGGGCACAATACCACAGGAGGGAGATGGTCCGTAGAGGAGTCTCTCCTCCACATCAATGCCCTGGAACTTTTGGCAGCGTTCTTCGCTATCAAGAGTTTTCTCCCTCACAATACCAATTGTTGCGTTCTTTTACGCATGGACAATGTGGCTGCGGTTCAATATGTCAACCGCCTTGGGGGGGACGAGGTCCAGGGTACTGGCAGACATCGCATCCGAATTCTGGCACTTCTGCTTGTCCCGGGACATCATTCCTATTGCGGAATATCTTCCTGGTGTGTCCAACACAGTGGCAGACTGGAATTCTCGTTATTTGAGGGATTCCAGCGATTGGACATTAGACCGTTCTACTTTTCGGGCTTTGTGGAATCTTTGGGGTCCCTTACACACGGACCTCTTCGCATCTCGCCTCAATCGACAACTGCCTCACTTTTACAGCTGGAGGCCGGACCCGGAAGCATCCGCAGTGGACGCATTCCGCCAGATCTGGTCACGGGGTACACACTATGCGTTCCCCCCATTCAATACGATCTCCAGATTCCTTCTCCAAGTACTGAATCAGAAGGCGACGGTGGTGTTGATCACCCCTTGGTGGCCGACACAACCGTGGTTTCCCCTTCTCCTAGGGATGACAATCGACTTTCCTCGACTGATTCCCCAGTCACCTCACCTTCTCATGAACCCTATCATGGGTCCTCATCCGTTGATTTTGGAGGGCAACCTTCCACTCCTTGCGTGGTTGGTTTCGGGATCCCGGACAACGGTAGTGACCTTTCACAGTCGGCTAGAGACCTCCTTGCCTTGGCCTGGGCCCCAGGGACTAGATCGGCATATCGATCGGCCTGGGCTTTGTGGGTTCGTTGATGTGATCAACGGCAAGTTGATGCCGTTCAAGCACCTGTTTCAGTGATAGTGAACTACCTTGCGGACTCTTTTGAGTCTGGGAAATCATATAGTTCACTCAACGTGTACAGATCCGCCATATCGGCATACCATTGCCCGGTGGACGCATTGCCAGTTGGCAAACATCCTTTGGTATGTAGGCTCTTAAGGGGAGTAAAATATAAGCGTCCTCCCCGTCCTAGATACCAATCTACTTGGGATGTCTCCCGGGTGTTAGAACTCTTTTCCTCCTGGGCGGATAATGATGCTCTCACCTTAAAATTTTTATCCCTAAAAATTACTACCCTTTTATGTTTAGTGTCTATTAAACGGGTGTCGGATGTTAAAGCGTTGGATATCTCCAGGCGACAGTTTTCGCCGGAAGGAGTACGTTTTTCTGTGGTTCGCAGAACCAAGACAGGACTACACTCCGTCTTCTATCCCTTTTTTCCGGATCACCCGCGCCTGTGCGTGGTACGCTGTCTACAAACATATGAGGTACGGACCACGCCTCTGCGATCCGAGTCTCACAATCAATTATTGTTATCGTATGTCAAGCCTCATCTTCCGGTATCCTCGGCTACCTTGGCCAGGTGGGTCAGATCAGTCATGGAAATGGCTGGGATTGACATTTCTCTCTTTGGTGCCCACTCTTCTAGAGGAGCTATGGCCACCAAAGTGATTACTTCAGGAGGTTCGCTTTCGGACCTTTTGTTGGCCGCCGATTGGTCGTCCGAGACGACTTTTCGGCAGTTTTATTTTAGGCCACAAGAACACGTTTCTGCATCTGTACTTTGACATGTCTGTTCTTCTGTCTTTAGCTTTAAAATTGCAAGATATGAGCCTCCTGTCTGATATATAAATCGAGATTTTCCTAGCTAACGTGACGGAAAATATAAGTTATATGAAGACAGGAGGCGAGTATCTTCCCTCCCGACCCCACCCTGTCATGGTGTTCCTTTCTCGTTTCAGGATATTGAAGAACGGGACTTCCTTCTACACAGAAGAATCTGAGGAGACCCTGAGTTACAGTGGTTATGCTTTTCTGTTCCAGTTCGAACACAGTTCACGGAGGCCCAGTTGGCCCTGACGACCAGGTTCCAGTTGAAACACAGTTGCTGGGGGCCCAGTTGGCCCTGTCGTCTAGTTCCGGAGATGGAATTAGTTTGCCGTCGGAGTGTATCCGGGGTATCAAGATGTCGTGCGCTGTTCCGAAGTTCGCACGAAAGAAAGAGGAAGAGGAGATCCAGCCAGCCCCTTATATAGGGTCTCCGCCCCAGGGGAGGGGATTCCAGGGGCTGCTGGGAGTTGTAGTTTTTATAAATTTTTCTAATGTTATGAAGTAAATTCTCTGTAATTTTCTGCTATGGGCATTAAAAAGAAAGGTTTAATGCAAGATATGAGCCTCCTGTCTTCATATAACTTATATTTTCCGTCACGTTAGCTAGGAAAATCTCCATTTATATCCTGTATTATACTCCAGATCTGTACTCACTATTCTGCTGGTGAGGTCACTGTGTATATACATTACATTACTAATCCTGTACTGATCCTGAGTTATATCCTGTATTATACTCCAGAGCTGTACTCACTATTCTGCTGGTGAGGTCTCTGTGTGCATACATTACATTACTTATCCTGTACTGATCCTGAGTTATATCCTGTATTATACTCCAGAGCTGTACTCACTATTCTGCTGGTGAGGTCCCTGTGTACATACATTACATTACTTATCCTGTACTGATCCTGAGTTATATTCTGTATTATACTCCAGAGCTGTACTCACTATTCTGCTGGTGGGGTCACTGTGTATATACATTACATTACTGATCCTGTACTGATCCTGAGTTATATTCTGTATTATACTCCAGATCTGTACTCACTATTCTGCTGGTGAGGTCACTGTGTATATACATTACATTACTGATCCTGTACTGATCCTGAGTTATATCCTGTATTATACTCCAGAGCTGTACTCACTATTCTGCTGGTGAGGTCTCTGTGTACATACATTACATTACTTATCCTGTACTGATCCTGATTTATATCCTGTATATCCTCATCCTTCACTATAGATTATATATATAGATGCAAATCAGAAAATGTTGCAGTATCTTGTAATAACCTTTTTTATTGGACTAACAGAATTTTGTAGCTTTCGGGATTCCTCCCTTTATCAAGTCCAAAGCAAATCTAAGCTCACAAGTAGAAGACACAGGTTACATCTCACAGATATGCAGGGGTTAAGACAATAGATGTGGAGAATTCACACTAAGATAGGCCATAAATTGTCCAGCTATAGCACAGACATAGGCAACCTTCGGCACTGCTGATGCTTTGGACTACATCTCCCATGATGCTTTGTCAGCATTTCGGCTGTAAGATCATAATGGGAGATGTAGTCCAAAACATCAGCAGTGCGAAGGTTGCCTATGCCTGTGCTATAGCTGGACAATTTATGGCCTATCTTAGTGTGAATTCTCCACATCTATTGTCTTAACCCCTGCATATTGGGGAGATGTAACCTGTGTCTTCTACTTGTGAGCTTAGATTTGCTTTGGACTTGATAAAGGGAGGAATCCCGAAATCTTCTCTACAAAATTCTGTTAGTCCAATAAAAAAGGTATTGCAGATGCAAATCATAAAATGTTGCAGTATCTTGTATCACTGGACTAATACGGTTACTCAAATTTACTATATATATATAAACATGTTGCATCTTTGCAAAATTGGGAAATAAATTAATACTTTTTTACAATTCCATAATGAAGCTAAGAATAATTTCTGCCGATGATAACACGAGGGGAGATTCACCTGTAATTTCTCCCACTCATAATTAAGGTCACGCAGCAATTTCCAGGATAATGCCGGAATTTATTAGGATTACATTTTTTAACTTTTTTAAATTCCTGTAAAATAAAAATGGCAGAAAATAAATTAAAATTAGAATTAATCAGTTGATTGCAAGGAAGCGAGGTAAAAATATCAACAGCTTTATTTATAACACCAGTCTGCAGCCAAAATCATGGGGGGTCAGAGAGCTGAAATATTGGGGGGGGGGGGGGTCCAAGAGCTGATATAATGGGGGTCTGAGGGCTAATATGATGGAGGGGTCCAAGAGCTGATATAATGGGGGTCTGAGGGCTAATATAATAGGGGGGGGGGTCCGAGAGCTAATATAATGGGGGGGGCAAGGATTGATATAATAGGGGGGGTCTGAGAGCTAATATAATAGGGGGGCCCAAGGTCTGATATAATAGAGGGGGTCCGAGAGCTGATATAATGGTGGTCTGAGGGCTAATATAATGGGGTCTACAGGCTGATATAATCGGGGTGTACAGGCTGATATAATGGGGTCTCCAGGCTGATATGATGGGGTCTGCTGGCTGATATAATCGGGCTGTACAGGCTGATATAATCAGGGTGTACAGGCTGATATAATGGGGTCTGCAGTCTGATATAATGCGGGTGTACAGGCTGATATAATAGGGGTATGCAGGCTGATATAATAGGGGTATGCAGGCTGATAAAATAGGGGTCTACAGGCTGATATAATGGGGGTCTGCATGCTGATATAATGGGGTCTGCAGTCTGATATAATGGGGTCTGCAGGCTAATATAATGGGGTCTACAGGCTGATATAATAGGGGTCTGCAGGCTGATATAATGGGGGTCTGCAGGCTGATATAATAGGGGTCTGGAGGCTGAAATAATAGGGGTCTGCAGGCTGATATAATAGGGGTCTTCAGGCTGATATAATGGGGCTCTGCAGGCTGATATAATGGGGTCTGCAGGCTGATATAATGGGGGTCTGCAGGCTGATATAATGGGGTCTGCAGGCTGATATAATGGGGGGTCTGCAGGCTGATATAATGGGGTCTGCAGGCTGATATAATAGGGGTCTAGAGGCTGATATAATGGGGGACTACAGGCTGATATAATGTGGTCTGCAGGCTGATATAATAGGGGTCTGCAGGCTGATATAATGGGGTCTGCAGGCTGATATAATGGGGTCTGCAAGCTGATATAATGGGGGTCTGCAGGCTGATATAATAGAGGTCTTCAGGCTGATATAATAGGGGTCTGCAGGCAGATATAATGGGGTCTGCAGGCTGATATAATGGGGGTCTGCAGGCAGATATAATAGGGGTCTACAGGCTGATATAATGGGGTCTACAGGCTGATACAATGGGGGTCTGCAGGCTGATATAATAGGGTCTGCAGGCTTATATAATGGGGGTCTGCAGGCTGATATAATGGGGTCTACAGGCTGATACAATGGGGGTCTGCAGGCTGATATAATAGGGTCTGCAGGCTTATATAATGGGGGTCTGCAGGCTGATATAATGGGGGTCTGCAGGCTGATATAATGGGGTCTACAGGCTGATACAACGGGGGTCTGAAAGCTGATACAATAGGGTCTGCAGGCTTATATAATGGGGGTCTGCAGGCTGATATAATGGGGGTCTGAGGGCTAATATGATGGAGGGGTCCAAGAGCTGATATAATGGGGGTCTGAGGGCTAATATAATAGGGGGGGGGTCCGAGAGCTAATATAATGGGGGGGGGGGCCCAAGGACTGATATAATAGGGGGGGTCTGAGAGCTAATATAATAGGGGGGCCCAAGGTCTGATATAATAGAGGGGGTCCGAGAGCTGATATAATGGGGGGGGTCCAAGAGCTGATATAATGGGGGTCTTAGGGCTAATATAATGGGGGGGGGTCCGAGGGCTGATATAATGGTGGTCTGAGGGCTAATATAATGGGGTCTACAGGCTGATATAATCGGGGTGTACAGGCTGATATAATGGGGTCTCCAGGCTGATATGATGGGGTCTGCTGGCTGATATAATCGGGCTGTACAGGCTGATATAATCAGGGTGTACAGGCTGATATAATGGGGTCTGCAGTCTGATATAATGCGGGTGTACAGGCTGATATAATAGGGGTATGCAGGCTGATATAATAGGGGTATGCAGGCTGATATAATAGGGGTCTACAGGCTGATATAATGGGGGTCTGCATGCTGATATAATGGGGTCTGCAGTCTGATATAATGGGGTCTGCAGGCTAATATAATGGGGTCTACAGGCTGATATAATAGGGGTCTGCAGGCTGATATAATGGGGGTCTGCAGGCTTATATAATAGGGGTCTGGAGGCTGAAATAATAGGGGTCTGCAGGCTGATATAATAGGGGTCTTCAGGCTGATATAATAGGGGCTCTGCAGGCTGATATAATGGGGTCTGCAGGCTGATATAATGGGGTCTGCAGGCTGATATAATGGGGGTCTGCAGGCTGATATAATGGGGTCTGCAGGCTGATATAATGGGGGTCTGCAGGCTGATATAATGGGGTCTGCAGGCTGATATAATAGGGGTCTAGAGGCTGATATAATGGGGGTCTACAGGCTGATATAATGTGGTCTGCAGGCTGATATAATAGGGGTCTGCAGGCTGATATAATGGGGTCTGCAGGCTGATATAATGGGGTCTGCAAGCTGATATAATGGGGGTCTGCAGGCTGATATAATAGGGGTCTTCAGGCTGATATAATAGGGGTCTGCAGGCAGATATAATGGGGTCTGCAGGCTGATATAATGGGGGTCTGCAGGCAGATATAATAGGGGTCTACAGGCTGATATAATGGGGTCTACAGGCTGATACAATGGGGGTCTGCAGGCTGATATAATAGGTTCTGCAGACTTATATAATGGGGGTCTGCAGGCTGATATAATGGGGTCTATAGGCTGATACAATGGGGGTCTGCAGGCTGATATAATAGGGTCTGCAGGCTTATATAATGGGAGTTTGCAGGCTGATATAATGGGGGTCTGCAGGCTGATATAATAGGGTCTACAGGCTGATATAATGGGGGTCTGCAGGCTGATATAATGGGGGGTCTGCAGGCTGATATAATGGGGGTCTGCAGGCTGATATAATGGGGTCTACAGGCTGATACAATGGGGGTCTGCAAGCTGATATAATAGGGTCTGCAGGCTTATATAATGGGGGTCTGCAGGCTGATATAATGGGGGTCTGCAGGCTGATATAATGGGGGTCTAGAGGCTGATATAATGGGGTCTGCAGGCTGATAATGGGGGTGTACAGGCTGATATAATGGGGGTCTGCAGGCTGATATAATGCGTCATCTGCAGGATATGATACTATGCTACAGTGATGCTGCCCCCTCTTGCACTGACCATTGGGGGCGCTGTGTGACATGTTCCCCGTTCATTCATTGAAGGTCATTCAATTGCACCATCAGCCTCATTCTTCGCTCTTCCTATGAGCTCAGTTTTTCCGATACATTGCTCCAAATCCCCTGCACAGATATTGGTAGTCATAACGCCTTTAACCCCTTAAGGACTGAGCCCTTTTTTCACCTTAAGGACTCGGCCATTTTTTGCAATTCTGACCACTGTCACTTTAAACATTAATAACTCTGAAATAATTTTAGTTATCATTCTGATTCCGAGATTGTTTTTTCGTGACATATTCTACTTTAACATAGTGGTAAAATTTTGTGGTAACTTGCATCCTTTCTTGGTGAAAAATCCCAAAATTTGATGAAAAATGTGAAAATTTTGCATTTTTCTAACTTTGAAGCTCTCTGCTTGTAAGGAAAATGGATATTCCAAATAAAAAAAACTTTTATTCCCATATACAATATGTCTACTTTATTTTTGCATCATAAAATTGATGAGTTTTTACTTTTGGAAGACTCCAGAGGGCTTCAAAGTTCAGCAGCAATTTTCCAATTTTTCACAAAATTTTGAAACTCTCTTTTATTCAGGGACCAGTTCAGGTTTGAAGTGGATTTGAAATACCCCATAAATTACCCCATTATAAAAACTGCACCCTCCAAAGTATTCAAAATGACATTCAGTCAGCGTTTTAACCCTTTAGGTGTTTCACAGGAATAGCAGCAAAGAGAAGGAGAAAATTCACAATCTTCATTTTTTACACTCGCATGTTCTTGTAGACCCAATATTGGAATTTTTGCAAGGAGTAAAAGGAGAAAATGTTTACTTGTATTTGAAACCCAATTTTTTTCGAGTAAGCACATACCTCATATGTCTATGTTAATTGTTCGGCGGGCACAGTAGAGGGCTCAGAAGGGAAGGAGTGACAAATGGTTTTTGGGGGGCATGTCACTTTTAGGAAGCCCCTATGGTGCCAGAACAGCAAAAAAAACCACATGGCATACCATTTTGGAAACTAGACCCCTCGGGGAACATAACAAGGGGTAAAATAAACCTTAATACCCCACAGGTGATTCATGACTTTTGCATATGTAAAAAAAAAAAAAAAAATCCCTAAAATGCTTGGTTTGCAAAAGTTTTACATTTTTAAAAAGGGTAATAGCAGAAAATACCCCCCAAAATTTGAATCCCAATTTCTCCCGATTCAGAAAACACCCCATATGGGGGTGAAAAGTGCTCTGCTGGCGCACTACAGGTCTCAGGAGAGAAGGAGTCACATTTGGCTTTTTTGAAGGAAATTTTTCTCTGGGGGCATGCCGCATTTAGGAAGCCCCTATGGTGCCAGAACAGCAAAAAAAAAATACGCACATGGCATACCATTTTGGAAACTAGACCCCTTGGGGAACGTAACAAGGGGTAAAGTGAACCTTAATACCCCACAGGGGTTTCACAACTTTTGCATATGTAAAAAAAAAAAAAAAAAAATTTACCTAAAATGCTTGGTTTCCCAAAAAATTTACATTTTTACAAAGGGTTAAAGCAGAAAATAGCCCCCAAAATTTGAAGCCCAATTTCTCCCGATTCAGAAAACACCCCATATGGGGTGAAAAGTGCTCTGCTGGCGCACTACAGGTCTCAGAAGAGAAGGAGTCACATTTGGGTTTTTTTAAAGCAAATTTTGCTCTGGGGGCATGCCGCATTTAGGAAGCCCCTATGGTGCCAGAACAGAAAAAAAAAAACACATGGCATACCATTTTGGAAACTAGACCCCTCGGGGAACGTAACAAGGGGTTAAGTGAACCGTAATACCCCACAGGTGTTTCACAATGCTTCTTTTCCCAAAAATGTTACATTTTTAAAAAGGGTAAAAGCAGAAAATACCCCCCAAAATTTGAAGCCCAATTTCTCCCGAGTACGGCGATACCCCATATGTGACCCTAAACTGTTGCCTTGAAATACGACAGGGCTCCAAAGTGAGAGCGCCATGCGCATTTGAGGCCTAAATTAGGGACTTGCATAGGGGTGGACATAGGGGTATTCTACGCCAGTGATTCCCAAACAGGGTGCCTCCAGCTGTTGTAAAACTCCCAGCATACCTGGACAATCAGTGGCTGTCTGGTAATACTGGGAGTAGTTGTTTTGCAACAGCTGGAGGCTCCGTTTTGGAAACCGTGGCGTACCAGACGTTTTTCATTTTTATTGGGGAGGGGAGGGGGGCTGTGTAGAGGTATGTGTATATGTAGTGTTTTTTACTTTTTATTTTATTTTGTGTTAGTGTAGTGTTTTTAGGGTACAGTCGCACGCACGGACCCTGTACATTCACATTGGGGGGGGAGAAACATCCAGCTGTTGCAAAACTACAACTCCCAGCATGTACGGTCTATCAGTGCATGCTGGGAGTTGCAGTTTTGCAACAGCTGGAGGCACACTGGTTGTGAAACACCGAGTTTGGTAACAAACTCAGTGTTTTGCAACCAGTGTGCCTTCAGCTGTTGCAAAAGCTACAACCCCCAGCATGTATGGACAGCGGAAGGGCATGCTGGGTCTTGTAGTTATGCAACAGCTGGAGGCATACTACTTTGGCTGGGGATGCTGGGGAGTGTAGTTATGCAACAGCTGGAGACACACTGGTTTGCTACATAACTCAGTGTGCCTTCATCTGTTGCAAAACTACAACTCTCAGCAGTCACCGACAGCCAACGGGCATGCTGGGAGTTGTAGTTATGCAAACAGCAGATGCACCACTACAACTCCCAGCATGCACTTTAGCTGTTTGTGTAAGCTGGGAGTTGTAGTTACACAACAGCTGAAGGTACACTTTTCCATAGAAAAAATGTGCCTCCAGCTGTTGCAAAACTACAGCTCCCAGCATGCCCTTTTTGCATGATGGGAGCTGTTGCTAAGCAACAGCAGAGGCTGTCACTCACCACCAACGATCCACGCCGCATCAGGTCAGTCCCTCGTCGTCGCCGTCGTCGCTCTTGGGGCCCCAATCCCAACATTAACGCCGGGGATCGGGGTCCCCAGCTCCTGGGGTGCATGTCCCGCACCCGCTCACGTCCTCCGGAAGAGGGTCGGAGCGGGTTGCGGGAGTGACACCCGCAGCAGGCGCCCTGATTGGTCGGCCGGGAAACCGGCCGACGAATTAGGGCGATCGTGAGGTGGCAACAGTGCCACCTCACCCCTGCTGGCTATGGCTGTCAGAGACGGCCCCGATCAGCCAGTAATTTCGGGTCACCGGGTCACTGGAGACCCGATTGACCCGGAATCTGCCGCAGATCGCTGGACTGAACGATTTCAGCAGGCATCGGGCACCGGCTCCCCTCCGGCTAGCGGCGGGGGGTCGGGAATGGACAGGACGTACTCAAATGTCCTGAGTCCTTAAGGACTCGGAAAAGGGGCCGTTTGAGTACGTCCTGCGTCCTTAAGGGGTTAAACTGTGGCCCTCCGGATATTGCAAAACTACAACTCTCAGCATGCCCGGACAGCCAACGGCTGTCTGGGCATGCTGGGAGTTGTAGTTTTGCAACATCGGGAGTTCCACAGTTTGGAGACCACTGTTATATAACAAAACCATATATCTACAAAGAATAATACCGCCAAATATAATTCACCGTTCATTAACGGAACGTCATGAAGGAATTGTTTTCCCAGTGAAGCCAAATATTGTCACATCTTACGTGCGCACACCGGTCAGAGCTGGAAAAGCTTTCTGCGTGTTTTTGTTGCGAGGTTCTCACAGTCACGCTCCGCCATCCGCAGTCTGGTTTAAAAATGAACGAAAATTTTAATAAAAAAAAACATACATGACGTTCCCAGTAAACTGCACTGAGAACCTGCGGGAGACACAACTTCCATGGCCTCGCTGCATTATCACCAGGAGAGGTCACTGGGCAAGTCTGGGAATAAGAGATGGGGAGAAGGAATACTGCAACATATAATACCGTCATATTGGGAAATACACTGTTACCCTAGTATATGGGAGCAGTATTATAGTAGTTATATTCTTGTATATAGGAGCAGTATTATAGTAGTTATATTCTTGCATATAGGAGCAGTATTATAGTAGTTATATTCTTGTATATAGGAGCAGTATTATAGTAGTTATATTCTTGTATATAGGAGCAGTATTATAGAAGTTATATTCTTGTATATAGGAGCAATATTATAATAGTCAAATTCTTGTATATAGGAGCAGTATTATAGTAGTTATATTCTTGTATATAGGAGCAGTATTATAGAAGTTATATTCTTGTATATGGGGGCAGTATTATAGTAGTTACATTCTTGTATATAGGAGCAGTATTATAGTAGTTATATTCTTGTATATAGGAGCAGTATTATAGTAGTTATATTCTTGTATATAGGAGTAGTATTATAGTAGTTATATTCTTGTATATAGAAGCAGTATTATAGTAGTTATATTCTTGTATATAGGAGTAGTATTATAGTAGTTATATTCTTGTATATAGAAGCAGTATTATAGTAGTTATATTCTTGTATATAGGAGCAGTATTATAGTAGTTATATTCTTGCATATAGGAGCAGTATTATAGTAGTTATATTCTTGTATATAGGAGCAGTATTATAGTAGTTATATTCTTGTATATAGGAGCAGTATTATAGTAGTTATATTCTTGTATATAGGAGCAGTATTATAATAGTCAAATTCTTGTATATAGGAGCAGTATTATAGTAGTTATATTCTTGTATATAGGAGCAGTATTATAGAAGTTATATTCTTGTATATGGGGGCAGTATTATAGTAGTTACATTCTTGTATATAGGAGCAGTATTATAGTAGTTATATTCTTGTATATAGGAGCAGTATTATAGTAGTTATATTCTTGTATATAGAAGCAGTATTATAGTAGTTATATTCTTGTATATAGGAGCAGTATTATAGTAGTTATACAATGGCAAGTAGAAATGAAGATAGACGGACGACTCACCCAGGTAGCAAAATTTTCTTCTTTATTCAGAACTTGCAGCTTAAAAGAACAGCAGGTTCAGGGGGGTCTGTCAGCAGGAACGCAGGGCTGTGGAGTGCAACGACCGTATCGCTTCGGACTGAAGCTTCTTCCGGCCTCCAACCTCCAACAGGTTATATTCTTGTATATAGAAGCAGTATTATAGTAGTTATATTCTTGTATATAGGAGCAGTATTATAGTAGTTATATTCTTGTATATAGGAGCAGTATTATAGAAGTTATATTCTTGTATATAGGAGTAGTATTATAGTAGTTATATTCTTGTATATAGAAGCAGTATTATAGTAGTTATATTCTTGTATATAGGAGCAGTATTATAGTAGTTACATTGTTGTATATAGGAGCAGTATTATAGCAGTTATATTCTTGCATATAAGAGCAGTATTATAGTATTTATATTCTTGTATATAGGAGCAGTATTATAGTAGTTATTCTTGTATATAGGAGCAGTATTATAGTAGTTATATTCTTGTATATAGGAGCAGTATTATAGTAGTTATATTCTTGTATATAGGAGCAGTATTATAGTAGTTATTCCTGTATATAGGAGTAGTATAATAGTAGTTATATTCTTGTATATAGGAACAGTATTATAGTAGTTATATTCTTGTATATAGGAGCAGTATTATAGTAGTTATTCCTGTATATAGGAGTAGTATTATAGTAGTTATATTCTTGTATATAGGAGCAGTATTATAGTAGTTATATTCTTGTATATAGGAGCAGTGTTATAGTAGTTATAGTCTTGTATATAGGGGCAGTATTATAGTAGTTATATTCTTGTATATAGGGTAGTATTAAAGTAGTTATATTCTTGTATATAGGGTAGTATTATAGTAGTTTTATTCTTGTATATTGGGTTGTATTATAGTAGTTATATTCTTGTATATAGGAGCAGTATTATAGTAGATATATTCTTGTATATAGGAGCAGTATTATAGTAGTTATATTCTTGTATATAGGGGCAGTATTATAGAAGTTATATTCTTGTATATAGGGGCAGTATTATAGTAGTTATATTCTTGTATATAGGAGCAGTATTATAGTAGTTATATTCTTGTATATAGGAGCAGTATTATAGTGGTTATATTCTTGTATATAGGAGCAGTATTATAGTAGTTATATTCTTGTATATAGGAGCAGTATTATAGTAGTGATATTCTTGTATAGAAGAGTAAGTAATATTGCAGTTATATTGTTTTGAGTGACTATTTCCATTCTAAGTGCAGCATTACTTTATGTATGATATGAACAAACAATCTACATATGAAAAGCTAATTTTCTCGCTCCGAGGTTCTAATGGCCGATCCTCACCCTCCTGTCTCTCTGGGCTTCGGTGTCATCTTAGGTAATTTCCAAGGACCATAACGTCAATAGACGTCGTTGAGTGTTTGCAGACCATCAGCTTAGGAGATAATTGATAGATTTCAGCCGCTCGCTGATAGATGGTCGTATGACTCAGACTGGACTATCGATGGTTTTCATATTAATCGTTGATGGGGAAAAAAATAAACTATCCCAATCTTTCTCACCTCCGGTAAAAAGATTGAGGCTGTAAGATCATCTCCTGAACCTCCGCCATAAATCCTGTATCTGTAAATGAGTTATAGAGAGGATATGATGGGTCGGTGTACAACATCTATAAATCACACGAGACAGAGGTTACCATGTGGGGCAAAAATATCATTGAACCATGAGTGGCATGATGGGATTTGGTCCACGGTCTATAGGGTTAATCGTAAATCCAATCTCAATGGTCATTGATTCATGTGTAGGGATGGACATAAGGCACCATAAATAGAAGTGTTATAGGTTGGGGACCTAGTGAGCGTTGATGGGTCTATAGGAGATCTGCCCGGGTATTGTCCCATTGTTCATTTTTAGGGTGGACATGTTAGAGCTATAGGTGTGGACCCACTGTGCTACCCAAATGGTTTACCATTGGGCCAAACATAGACGTGGAATCTTTCTACCTTCTAGGTTCTTTCTAGTGATGAGCGGCAGGGGCCATATACGAATTTGCCATATTTCGCAAATATATAGACTACTATTCATCCTATGTTCGCGAAATTCGCATATTCGCTATATTTGGTCTCTTTTTTTTTCTCCAAGCGAAAATTTGTAATGAAATTCGCATGCGCAATTATATCGCCTAAAAGAAGGGAGGGATCAATGTCCAGTCTGGAAGTGCCGAAAAATATTTGCATAAATTTGCATAAAATGAAAAAAAAAGAATATTCGTCATTCGTCAACGAACATGTATGACTATATTTTAAATATTCGCAAAATTGCGAAGTGCTGATATTCGCGGTAAAAAAAAAAAAACGTATTTTGAACACTAGTTCTTACCCTTTATACCAGTGGCCTCAAACTGTGGTCCTCTAGATGTTGCAAAACTTCCACTCCCAGCATGCCCGGACAGCCGTCGGCTGTCCGGGCATGCTGGGCGTTGAAGTTTTGCAAAAGGGAAGCCTTGATTTACCTTTCTTGATCAGTGTGGATCCTCTGAAGGAGGCAGACAGGTGTTTGGCTGTCCGGACATGCTGGAAGTTGAAGGTTTGCAACATTTGGAGACACACTGGTTGGGAAACACAGTTCTAAAGCATTGTTGGTCTCCCATCCACTACCCAGACCACGATACCTGCTGCTTAGCCTACTGGGAGTTTAAGTTTTACAAAAGGGAAGCCTTGATTTACCTTTCTTGATCAGTGTGGATCCTCTGAAGGAGGCAGACAGGTGTTTGGCTCTCCGGACATGCTGGAAGTTGAAGGTTTGCAACATTTGGAGACACACTGGTTGGGAAACACAGTTCTAAAGCATTGTTGGTCTCCCATCCACTACCCAGACCACGATACCTGCTGCTTAACCTGCTGGGAGTTTAAAGTTTTGCACCCTCTGGAGGGCCACGGTTTGAGACCACTGTTTTATCCCATGGAAGTTGATTCAGGTTCAACAGTCCTGATCAAGCATAGGAGAGTCAGGCAGAAAGAAATTAGGCAGGTTTAAATGTAGGGAACTCATAGACTTCATGTAATATCTAGGGAATAATAACAAAAATAATAATTTTTGGAAAAGGGTAATATTAACCAGGAACAAATTCAATATATCACAGATGTCATAGAATTTATACTGACTTATAATTATTTTTATTTTGAGGGAAATTTTTATCTGCAGCAGACCAGGACGGCCATGGACACCAGGTTTGTCAACCTATTCCTGGCGGCACGAGAGGAGGATACCAAACCCCCCTATACTCTGTGCAAACCTGGTGCTCTGGCGTCGTTATATCGATAACATTGTTGTGATTTGGAAGGGGTCTCGGTTAGAGGTAAAAACCTTCATTGGGGGTTTAAATTCCAATACTCAAAACCTATTGTTCACGTCTACCATCCGTAAGGATAAAATTGAATTCTTAAATTTAGAGATAACATCTACTCCCCCCTAATTTACGCTGCAATACTTTGAAAAAAAAAAAAAAAAAACGACTGCGAAGAAGAGTTATATATACGATTTGACAGCTGTCATCTCCACAGGTGGTTGATTAATGTCCCCAAGGGGCAGTAGAGAAGGTTAAAACGTAATTGTACCCTGGAATCTCAGTTCCAACAAGAAGCCAATAGACTAATGTCTCAATTACTGGAAAAAAAATATCCATTGTCTCTATTGGAAAAATCACTGGACCAGGTCAACCAACCTGATAGTGTCAAAACCTATAGGGTTAAAAGGTTCTGACAGGTTCTTTGTTTTTTTTTGTTGCCGGGTTATGCATAGCTGTCTGGCTGGTCAGCTGACCTTTTGATGAGAGAGCACCTGTGGGGTTGCCAATTTAAAGGGGTACTCAACTGGAAAAAATGTTTGTTTGTTTTTTGTTTTTAAATC
The DNA here is from genome assembly GCF_029499605.1 of Hyla sarda. NCBI lineage: Eukaryota > Metazoa > Chordata > Amphibia > Anura > Hylidae > Hyla > Hyla sarda. Next base: position 434,430,594 of record NC_079191.1, on the reverse strand, counting down.
AACTGATGCCAGAAAGTTAAACAGATTTGTAAATTACTTATATTTAAAAATCTTAATCCTTCCAGTACTTATCAGCTGCTGTTATAATTCACAGGCAGTTCTTTTCTTTTTGAATTTCCTTTCTGCCTGACCACAGTGCTCTCTGCTGACACCTCAGTCCATTTTACGAACTGTCCAGAGCAGGATAGATTTTCTAGGGGGATTTGCTCCTACTTTGGACAGTTCCTAAAATGGACAGAGGTGTCAGCAGAGAGCACTGTGATCAGACAGAAAGGAAAGAAAAGAACTTCCTGTGGATCATACAGCAGCTGATAAGTACTGGAAGGATTAAGATTTTTTTTAAAATAAAAGTCATTCACAAATATGTTTAACTTTATAGCACCAGTAGATTTAAAAATAAATGTTTTCCAGTGGAGTACCCCTTTAACCTGGCAGTTTGCTTTCATTTAATGCCTGTGAAAGAGTCCAACTCCAGTAGCTAGCGATTTACCCTGTTTATTCTTATTTACCGTGACTTTTGGCTTATCTTCTCGACTTCTTTCTGGTATTAGCGATTTTTTACTTTGTCAACTCCCGGTTTTTACGCAGATAGTGGACATTGACTTATTGTGTTAGTTAGTTTTGCTTCTTTTAGTCTGTCTGCTCCCTACTGTACCTTGACCTGTGTCTGTATTATTGTATTTTATTGTTTTGACAGATACGCCCCTCACTTGTCTAGGGAGGGACTGTCACCGTGGTTACGGACCCGCCACCTAGGACCGGTACGTAAGTAGGCAGGGATAGGGGAATAGGCGAGAAAAGTGTGCACTCCTTCCCTGCCCATACATGACAGATAGAGCTTACTTCTGGGTCTCCCTCTGCAGCTCACCCAGTTATTATATAATCCGGGTGTCCTCCGAGTGAAGCCCAACTTATTATTGTTTTATCTATCAATATGTTGTTTTGTATCTTTTATTTTTACTTTTATTAAAAAAAATTTCATTATTTGTATTCGCTCTCACACTACGACTTTCTATACAGTTTTGGGATATGTTTTTTTTTTTAAACGTATGCAACCGTACAGAGAACTGTGGCCATAGACTTTCCATTCAAAACCATATGCACCATATTGTATATGGTTGTCTCCGTTTTTCACACCACAGGTTTTTTAACTTTTTTTTTTCTGGACAGAAAACCGTGGCCTACCACGGTTTTTGGTCCAGGTGAAAAACCGTATTGACCCGTATATAAGTTTTTTTTTTTTAACATGGGAGTCAATGGGAACTGTACAGACCTGTATGTGCGTACGGTTCCATCCAGTTTTTCACCATACGGTTTTTGACTTTGCACAGTTTTTTTTCTTGGAATTTCAATCAAACAAGTGAAACTTTATTCATAATGGAGTGAAAAGTTCAAAACGTATACGTTTTTTTTCTTAAAAAACGGATGCAACCGGACGTTATTTTTCAAACCGTATACGGTTTTCAACTGTATACAGATAAAACTTTGTACACACGTTTTGATAGAGTTTAGTCAGGTTTTGAGGAATCATTTTTTTTTATATCAAAAACCTGATAAAAAACTGTATTGCAAAAACGTGGTGTGAACCCACCCTACCATATTTTATAGAAAGCTATTTTTATCCTTATTTGCAATAAGCTGCATGCATTGTATATGCAACCAGTGTGAACAGACCCCTATTGTCTGTCCGCAGTGATCCATTTCAGGTTTTCATTCTAGTCTGATTCCGTAGGAGGTGCGGAGGGAAGAAACTAGTATAAATAGACCTCAACTCAATCCAATTCAACCCTGTTTATACGTGGAGTAACAGTGATTCAAACAAGAACTTTTTCACTTGGGGAGCGCGCACTTCTGAAAGTAAGCTGACGTCACACGCGACGCGTAACAAGAGACGACCGCACTACGCACACCGCTGCCAGGAAAGAATGGAGTACGGGACTACTACCAGAGGCCAGAGGAGCAGAGAGCAGTACACAGTCACCTTAACCCCTTAGGGACCCTGACAATTTTCACCGTAGGACCCGGCCATTATTTGCACATCTGACCACTGTCACTTTAAGCATTAATAACTCTGGAATGCTTTTACCTTTCATTCTGATTCCAAGATTGTTTTTTTCGTGACATATTCTAATTTATGTTAGTGGTAAAATTTTGTCGATACTTGCATCATTTCTTGGTAAAAAATTCCCAAATTTGATGAAAAAATTGAAAATTTAGCATTTTTTTTTACTTTAAGGAAAATGGATATTCCAAATAAATTATATATTGATTCACATATACAATATGTCTACTTTATGTTTGCATCATAAAGTTAACATGTTTTTACTTTTGGAAGACACCAGAGGGCTTTAAAGTTTTCCCAAAATTTTCAAAATCGAAAATTTTCAGGGACCAGTTCTGTTTTGAAGTGGATTTGAAGGGCCTTCATATTAGAAATACCCCACAAATGACCCCATAAAAAGTGCACCCCTCAAAGTATTCAAAATGACATTCAAAAGGTTTGTTAACCCTTAAGGTCAGGGGTCCTCAAACTACGGCCCGCGGGCCTGGCCCGCCGCTGCCTGGGACATCCCTGTGTCCCGAAAGATGTTTTCGGAACACAGGGATGTGCTCTCGGAGGCCCCGCGTTTACTTTAAAAACGCAGGGGCCACCGGGAAGGTGGCGCATGCAGTGACATCATTGACGCTGCGCGTGCGCCCATAGCAACGGAGCGCGGAGGAGCGGGGCAGCGATGAGGACATGCGCTGGCCAGCTTGGTAAGTGTTACCAGTGGCACGTCAATTTTGGTGCTCTGAACACCGCTCCTTCGGTCCCGGGACTTATTGCTATGTCCGGACCGGAGGAGCGGTGGTCGGAGCACTGAAGTGGGGCAGAACACAGGCATACAGCCTCCAGCCATACACTGGAGGCTGTATGTCTGTGGGGGAACATACTACACCTAATGTTGGGGGACTATACTGTACCTTATGTGGGGAGCTATTCTGCACCTAATTTGGGGGAACTATACTGCACCTAATGTGGAGGAACTATACTGCACCTAATGTGGGGGAAGTATACTGCACCTAATGTGGGGGAACTGTACTGCACCTAATGTGGGGGAACTGTACTGCACTTAATGTGGGGGAACTCTACTGCACCTAATGTGGGGGAACTCTACTGCACCTAATGTGGGGGAACTGTACTGCCAACCCTAATGTGTGGGAACTAAAACCTAATGTGGGGGGATCTATACTGCCAACCTAATGTGGGGGGAACTGTGCTGCGTACTTAAAGGGGTAGTCCACTAATAAGATATATAAGTGTGCATAGGAATTTGTTCATGTTTTGTTCTCTATAGTCTGGCCCTCTAAAGGTCTGAGGGACCGTGAACTGGCCCCCCGTTTAAAAAGTTTGAGGACCCCTGCTTTAGGTGTTTCACAGGAATAGCAGCAAATTGAAGGAGAAAATTCTAAATCTTCATTTTTTTTTATACTGGCATGTCCTTTTAGACCCAGTTTTTGCATTTTTTTGCAATTTTTACAAGGGGTAAAAGGAGAGAAATCTTCCTGAAATGTGTAACCCAATTTCTTTCGAGTAAGGAAATACCTCTTATGTGTATGTCAAGTGCTCTGCGGGCGCAGTAGAGGGCTCATAAGGGAAGGAGCGACACTGGGATTTTGGAGAGTAAGTTTTTCTGAAATGGTTTTTGGGGGGCATGACATATTTAAGAAGCCCCTATGGTGCCAGAACAGCAAAAAAAAAAACACATGGCATACTATTTTGGAAACTACACCCCTCAAGGAACGTAACAAGGGGTACAGTGAGCCTTAACACCCCACAGGTGTTTGACAACTTTTTGTTAAAGTTGGATGTGTAAATTATTATTTTTTCCACTAAAATGCTAGTTTTCCCCCAAATGTTACATTTTTACAAGAGGTAATTGGAGAAAATGCCCCCCAAAATTTGTAGCCCCATCTCTTCTGAGAATGGAAATACCCCATGTGTGGACGTCAAGTGCTCTACAATGGCGCACTACAATGCTTAGAAGAGAAGGAGTCACATTTGGCTTTTGGAAAGCAAATTTTGCTGAAATAGTTTTTGGGGGGCATGTCGCATTTAGGAAGCCCCTGTGGTGCCAGAACAGCAAAAAAAAAAAAAAAACCCACATGGCATACTGTTTTGGAAACTACACCACTCAAGGAATGTAAGAAGGGGTATAGTGAGACTTAACACCTCACAGGTGTTTGATGACTTTTTGTTAAATGAAAGGAAAAAAAAATCACTAAAATGCTGATTTTCCCCCCCAAAATTTTACATTTTTACAAGGGGTAATAGGAGAAAATGACCCCCCAAATTAGTAACCCCATCTCTTCTGAGTATGGAAATACCCAATGTGTGGATGTCAAGTGCTATGCTGGCACACTACAATGCTCAGAAGTGGAGGAGCGCCATTTTGCTTTTGGAGAGAGAATTTGTTTGGAATGGGAGTCAGGGGCCCTGTGCGTTTACAAAGCCCCCCGTGGTGCCAGATCAGTGGACCCCCCCACATGTGAACCCATTTTGGAAACTACACCCCTCACAGAATTTAATAAGGGGTGCAGTGAGTATTTACACCCCACTGGCGTTTGACAGATCTTTGGAACATTGGGCTGTGCAAATGAAAAATTTAATTTTTCATTTTCACGGACCACTGTTCCAAAAATCTGTGGGGTATAAATAATCTGTGGGGTATAAATAATCACTGTACCCCTTATTACATTACGTGAGGGGTGTAGTTTCCAAAATGGGGTCACATGTTGGGGGGGGTCCATTGTTCTGGCACTATGGGGGCTTTGTAAACACACGTGGCCTTCAATTCCGGACAAATTTTCTCTTCAAAATCCCAATGGCGCTCCTTCTCTTCTGAGCATTGTAGTTCATCCGCAGAGCACTTTACATCCACATATGGGGTATTTATATACTCAGAAGAAATGGGACAGTATAATAGTAGTTATATTCTTGTATATAGGAGCAGTATTATAGTAGTTATATTCTTGTATATAGGAGAAGTATTATAGTAGTTATATTCTTGTATAAAGGAGCAGTATTATAGTAGTTATATTCTTGTATATAGGAGCAGTATTATAGTAGTTATATTCTTGTATATAGGAGGCAGTATTATAGTAGTTATATTCTTGTATATAGGAGCAGTATAATAGTAGTTATATTCTTGTATATGGGAGCAGTATTATAGTAGTTATATTCTTGTACATAGGAGCAGTATTATAGTAGTTATATTCTTGTATATAGCAGCAGTATTATAGTAGTTATATTTTTGTATATAGGGGCAGTATTATAGTAGTTATATTCTTGTATATAGGAGCAGTATTATAGTAGTTATATTCTTGTATATAGGAGCAGTATTATAGTAGATATATTCTTGTATATAGGAGCAGTATTATAGTAGTTATATTCTTGTATATAGGAGGCAGTATTATAGTAGTTATATTCTTGTATATAGGAGCAGTATAATAGTAGTTATATTCTTGTATATGGGAGCAGTATTATAGTAGTTATATTCTTGTATATAGGAGCAGTATTATAGTAGTTATATTCTTGTATATAGGAGGCAGTATTATAGTAGTTATATTCTTGTATATAGGAGCAGTATTATAGTAGTTATATTCTTATATATAGGAGCAGTATTATAGTAGTTATATTCTTGTATATAGGAGGCAGTATTATAGTAGTTATATTCTTGTATATAGGAGCAGTATTATAGTAGTTATATTCTTGTATATAGGAGGCAGTATTATAGTAGTTATATTCTTGTATATAGGAGCAGTATTATAGTAGTTATATTCTTGTATATAGGAGCAGTATTATAGTAGTTATATTCTTGTATATAGGAGCAGTATTATAGTAGTTATATTCTTGTATATAGGAGCAGTATTATAGTAGTTATATTCTTGTATATAGGAGCAGTATTATAGTAGTTATATTCTTGTATATAGGAGCAGTATTATAGTAGTTATATTCTTGTATATAGGAGCAGTATTATAGTAGTTATATTCTTGTATATAGGAGGCAGTATTATAGTAATTATATTCTTGCATATTGGCGCAGTATTAGGCTAAGTTTCCACTTGGGTTTTTTTTCTGGCAGTTTTTGGAGATCTGCCACTGCAGTTTTTGAGCCAAAGTCAGAAGTGGATCCATAAGGGAGGAGACGTGTAAGTCCTTCCTTTAAGTGTCCTATTCCTTTTGAATGCATTTCTGGCTTTGGCTCAAAAACTGCAGTGGCAGTATTTCAAAAACTGCCAGAAAAAAAAACCAAGTGGAAACTTAGCCTTAAAGTAGTTGTACATAGGATCCGGACTGACGAGTCGTGCGGGTGACACTGAGTGGCGGCAAGGTCTTCTGGAGCTCAGTCGATTTCCCAACTCTATAAGTGTAGGGGAGATAGACGTTGTCCCGGAAACCATTTGATGAATCATGTCTTAAAATATGGAATATAAATAAGTTTAACACAACTGACGGGGAATTGAACCGGCGACAATGGGTATTTTTAAACACGACGTTGCATTATGGAGCAGTCTAAGCGCCTGCCGTGATCTCCATTAGTCAAACAAACTGAGTGGAAAAACAAAAAGAAAAGCCATTGCGAAACGGAGCGAGATCGAGGAGGTCAACCGCTCATTCCGCAACATGGCGCCTTTGCCCATCACCTTCCGCTGTCTGATGTTATAGATGTATGAGGGACGGCGAATACATTTATTTCCCATCTTAAGTCGCCTTCTTCTGCTCAGTTGTTACCAATATGACCGCCACAATAGAACTAAAGTGAAGACTGACACATATTAATAGAAAAGCACAAATATGCTGTAAACCAGTGCCGAAGGCTGTCCGTGCATGCTGGGATTTGTAGCTTTGTAACAGCTGGAGGCACACTAGTATACACTGCTCTGAGCATTGCTGTTGGTCTCCCATCCACTGCCTAGACCATGATACCTACTGCTTAGCATGCTGGGAGTTGTAGTTTTGCAACAGCTGGAGGCACACTGGTTGGGAAACACTGCTCTGAGCATTGTTGTTGGTCTCCCATCCACTGCCCAGACCATGACACCTGCTGCTTAGCATGCTGGGAGCTGTAGTTTTGAATTAAACAGTGTACAGTGCAGACTGACACCCCTGCAGAGCAAGAAGGCTATGTTCACATTGGGACCATTCAGGGCAATGGAGTCCATGCGGATTTCTGAGAATAGGATTAGAAGCAGGAAAGCAAATCTGCATAATGTAGATTTCTATTCCAACAAATTCTATGGAAAGATTGGGGGGGGGGGAGGGGGGTTTTGTTATGGGGACAAAAAAAAAACTGTGGATTTTTTTAGGTATTTTTTTGCTGAAATTCTATATAAAGAACCAAGTATTTCCACAGAAAAATACCAACATAAAGATGTCAAAACAGAAAGCGAGAGGCTGATGCTTTATGGCAGCTGCCAGGGACTAGTAGTACGGCGGGGGATTAATGGTTCAGATGAAAGCTCCCCAGCTGTGTGCGTCGCTGTCAGCCATTGTATATACTGTAGACGTGTATATATCAGTGTGCAGGACACCCTGTAAATTTCAAGGAGCCCAAAGGACGGAACGGGAAGCGATGAGATCTGAAATATGCGCTTTTCCCGTCTACCAAAGGATGTTACTTCTGAAATGGAAAATGTTCTTTTTTTGGGGGGGGTCAACAATGAGTTCCCAAGATTCCCAGTGAACGGGAACGCAGGGATCCGAAAAATCTGTGTGCGTCAATCTGAATCTTGTTTTGCAACATAAATGAGGGATTTTGATAAAAAGTATCAAAACTTGCAATATGTATCACAAACTGAAGATGTTATAGCCTTGTCTGTACACTATGGGGGGGGGGGGGGGGGAGGTGTTTATTATAGTTTTTGCACTATTTTTTGCTTGTTTTCAGCGAATTTCTGCCTTGTTCATACAATGTCCCTCAGACTCCAGTCATGTCTCCAGCAGTTGCAAAACTACAACTCCCAGAATGCTAAGCAGCAGGTGTCATGGTCTGGGCAGTGGATGGGAGACCAACAGCAATGCTCACATCAGTGTTTCCTATCCAGTGTGCCTCCAGCTGTTGCAAAACTACAACTCCCAGCATTGCTAAGCAGCAGGTATCGTGGTCTGGGCAGTGGATGGGAGACCAACAGGAATGCTCAGAGCAGTGTATCCCAACATTTATGCCTCCAGCTGTTGCAAAACTACAACTCCCAGAATGCCCGGACAGCCAATGGCTGTCCGGGCATGCTGGGATTTGTAGTTTTGCAACAGCTAGAGGCACCCCGGTTGGGAAACACTGGTCCACAGTACTTTCAGGACCCTCAGGATTGACACGGTAACTTATATTAAGGAATCTCTTTCCACAGCGGCCGCCCATCATTTCTGACAGCCACTTCGGACAAGGGAGAATAACTTTCTGCGGAGTGTTTCCGGTTCCCCAGATAATATTGTGGGGGTATATTTAGATCTTTACAGAGCTGGAATGTGAAATCTTCACACGATCTAAGACATGAAGTCGTAAACTATCGTCTATTAATAGACGTCTGTGTACGGTTGCGGAATTAGGAAGCCACTTAGCGGCTAAAGCTTGGGGCTAGAATCTGTGTCAGTGGATGCTGGGAGTTGTGGTTGCAGCGCGTAGGTTTCTACCATATTTCCAGTTCTTTATTTAACAACTCCGCTGTAGCTGTGTCTTTCTACTTTTACACCACTAAATTGGTATTATTTATTTATTTTATTTATTTATCATTTTAATTATTTATTTATTATATTTATTTCCTTTTTTTTCTTATGGAGCACCCATACTTTCAGAGTGCTTTACATATCGTAATAAGGGGTGGAAATACATACAACACAAACGCAAGAACAATGAACCTGACACAGTAAATGACAGACTGGTATAGAGGGAGAGGAGGCCCTGCCCACGAGGACCTACAGTCTGCAAGCGGAGGGGATGGCTGGACATCTGTGAGAAGTTATGGAAGCAGCTGTTCATAGGGTCATACAGGGGCAACAGGGCTACTGTAGGGTGTAGACTGTCCTGAGGAGATGGGTCTTCTGTTGTTTTTGAAGGTGTACAGCACTACTTATCTAGACACTGCACAGCACTACTTATCTAGGCACTGCACAGCACTACTTATCTAGGCACTGCACAGCACTACTTATCTAGGCACTGCACAGCGCTACTTATCTAGACACTGCACAGCACTACTTATCTAGGCACTGCACAGCACTACATTTCTAGGCACTACCCAGCACTACTTATCTAGGCACTGCACAGCACTACTTTTCTAAGCACTGCCCAGCACTACTTATCTAGGTACTGCACAGCGCTACTTATCTAGGCACTACACAGCCCTACTTATCTAGGCACTGCACAGCGCTACTTATCTAGGCACTGCAAAGCACTACTTATCTAGGCACTGCACAGCGCTACTTATCTAGGCACTGCAAAGCACTACTTATCTAGGCACTGCACAGCGCTACTTATCTAGGCACTACACAGCATTACTTATCTAGGCACTGCACAGTGCTACTTATCTAGGCACTGCAAAGCACTACTTATCCAGGCATTGTACAGCATTACTTATCTAGGCACTGCACAGCACTACTTATCGAGGCACTGCACAGCATTACTTATCTAGGCACTGCACAGCATTACTTATCTAGGCACTGCACAGCATTACTTATCTAGGCACTGCACATCACTACTTATCCAGGCTCTGCACAGCACTACTTATCTAGACACTGCACAGCATTACTTATCTAGGCACTGCACACCACTACTTATCTAGGCACTGCACAGCACTACTTATCTAGGCACTGCCCAGCACTACTTATCTAGGCACTGCACAGCACTACTTATCTAGGCATTGCACAGCACTACTTATCTAGGCACTGCCCAGCACTACTTATCTAGACACTGCACAGCACTACTTATCTAGGCACTGCACAGCATTACTTATCTAGGCACTGCACAGCACTACTTATCTAGGCACTGCACAGCACTACTTATCCAGGCACTGCACAGCACTACTTATCTAGGCACTGCACAGCATTACTTATCTAGGCACTGCACAGCATTACTTATCTAGGCACTGCACAGCACTACTTATCTAGACACTGCACAGCACTACTTATCTAGGCACTGCACAGCACTACTTATCCAGGCACTGCACAGCACTACTTATCTAGGCACTGCACAGCACTACTTATCTAGGCACTGCACAGCACTACTTATCTAGGCACTGCACAGCACTACTTATCTAGGCACTGCACAGCACTACTTATCTAGGCACTGCACAGCACTACTTATCTAGGCACTACACAGCACTACTTATCTAGGCACTGCACAGCACTACTTATCCAGGCACTGCACAGCACTACTTATCTAGGCACTGCACAGCACTACTTATCTAGGCACTGCACAGCACTACTTATCTAGGCACTGCACAGCACTACTTATCTAGGCACTGCACAGCACTACTTATCCAGGCACTGCACAGCACTACTTATCTAGGCACTGCACAGCACTACTTATCTAGGCACTGCACAGCACTACTTATCTAGGCACTGCACAGCACTACTTATCTAGGCACTGCACAGCACTACTTATCTAGGCACTGCACAGCACTACTTATCTAGGCACTGCACAGCACTACTTATCTAGGCACTGCACAGCACTACTTATCTAGGCACTGCACAGCACTACTTATCTAGGCACTGCACAGCACTACTTATCCAGGCACTGCACAGCACTACTTATCTAGGCACTGCACAGCACTACTTATCTAGGCACTGCACAGCACTACTTATCTAGGCACTGCACAGCACTACTTATCTAGGCACTGCACAGCACTACTTATCTAGGCACTGCACAGCACTACTTATCTAGGCACTGCACAGCACTACTTATCTAGGCACTGCACAGCATTACTTATCTAGGCACTGTGTGGAACTATTATATAGTTACCATATAGACACAATCTATGCACTGTGTGGCACTGCTATATTGGCACTATATAAACATTATTTATCTTGGCATGGTACAGCACTACTTATCTAGGCACCATAAAGACAATATTTATCTATGCACTTTGTGGAACTATTATATAGGTACATTATTTATCTTGGCATATATAAATAGAGGCATTACTGGGGCAGAACTTAAAGGGGTATTCCAGGCAAAACCTTTTTTTTATATATATATCAACTGTCTCTGGAAAGTTAAACAGATTTGTAAATTACTTCTATTAAAAAATCTTAATCCTTCCAATAGTTATTAGCTTCTGAAATTTTCTGTCTAACTGCTCAATGATGATATCACGTCCCGGGAGCTGTGCATGATGGGAGAATATCCCCATAGGAACTGCACAGCTCCCGGGACGTGAGTCATCAGAGAGCAGTTAGACAGAAAACAACAACTCAACTTCAGAAGCTAATAACTATTGGAAGGATTAAGATTTTTTAATAGAAGTAATTTACAAATCTGTTTAACTTTCCGGAGCCAGTTGATATATATAAAAAAAAGTTTTGGCCTGGAATACCCCTTTAAAGTTGATAACCCACATTGTACACCCCCTCAAGAATCTGATATTTGTTTTTTTTTATTTGTTCTCTACGAGTTTTCTCCCATTTTCCTGATCTGTTGGGGGGGGAGACTAATTGTCGCTGGTATCGGGGACGACGCGCAACAGAACGTTCCCGGGTTTGATTGCAGCTATTTTATGGAGGCACAAAAGTATCTCGGTGTCAGAATATTTTCTGTAAACAGATGCCTCAGAATTCATCAGAACGATTCTTGCGACTGAGAAGCGTGAAATAAGACTCGTAATTGCAGAACTTAATTCCCAGGTATGAATAGGAGCGTAATTTCCATCAGACGGGAGAGAAGCAAATGAGCAAATCTCACACCTATAATATAGATCGGTACCGGGAAGTGACAGGTAAAACACAGTAATCCCCATGTCTGCGGCAGTTCCCGCGGCAGCTACTGCCAGCGAGAGGAACGTCTTACATTTACAGAGAAAGTAACCCTTAAAGAGATACTACAGCCTAATGCAGTGTTTCCCAAACAGGGTTTCTCCACCTGTTGCAAAACTACAATCCCCAGCATGCCCGGACAGCCTTTGGCTGTCCGGGCATGCTGCGAATTGTAGTTTTGTGCCATTCGGAAGGAAACACACTTGTTGACTGCCCCCACATACCTGCCTGCCGCCACATACCTGGCTGCCCTACCTGGCCCACATACCTGGTTCCACCACATATCTGGATGCCTGTCCTGGCCCACATAATTGACTACCTAACCTAGCCGACATACCTGGCTGCCTAACCTGGTCCACATACCTGGCTGCCTAACTAGCTACCTACATGCCTGGCTTCCTAACTACATATCTGGCTACATAACTATCTACCTACATATCTAGCTCTGTAACTATCTACCCACCTATATACCTGGCTACCTAACTATATACCTAGCTACCCACCTACTTACCTGGCTGCCTAACTACCTACCTACATACGTGGCAACCTAAGTACATACTAGGCTACATAACTACCTACATATCTATCTAGTGGGGTACCACAGGGGTCAGTCTTGGGTCCTGTTCTATTTAATATATTCATTAATGACCTTTTAGGGGGGGTTGAATAGTAAAGTAGCAATCTTTGCAGATGATACTAAACTCTATAAAGCGGTAAACACAATAGAGGACAGTGCACTGTATATAGTAGATAACACTATAGAGGACAGTGCACTATTACAAATGGATCTGGATAGGTTGGAGGTTTGGGCTAAGAAGTGGCAGATGAGGTTCAACACTTATAAATGTAAGGTAATGCACATGGGGAGGAAAAATCCGGGCTGGGATTATGTATTAAATGGGAGCACACTTGGGATGACTGACATGGAAAAGGATTTAGGAGTCTTAGTTAATAGTAAATTTAGCTGTAGTGACCAGTGTCAGGCAGCTGCTGCCAAGGCAAATAAAATCATGGGGGGCATAGATGCCCATGACAAGGAAATAATTCTACCGCTGTACAAATCACTAGTCAGACTACACATAGACTACTGTGTACAGTACTGGTCAGACCACACATAGAATACTGTGTACAGTACTGGTCAGACCACACATAGAATACTGTGTACAGTACTGGTCAGACCACACATAGAATACTGTGTACAGTACTGGTCAGACCACATATAGAATACTGTGTACAGTACTGGTCAGACCACACATAGAATACTGTGTACAGTACTGGGCACCAGTGTACAAGAAAGATATAGTGGAGCTAAAGAGGGTTCAAAGACAGCAACCAGGGTAATACGGGGAATGGGAGGACTACAGTACCCAGAAAGATTATCAGAATTGGGGTCATTTAATTTAGAAAAAAGAAGGCTTAGGGGAGACCTAATAACTATGTATAAATATATTGGGGGGCCGTACAGAGATCTCTCCATGATCTATTTATACCCAGGACTGTATCTATAACAAGGGGGCATCCTCTACGTCTAGAGGAAAGAAGGTTTCTACACCAGCACAGACGGGGGTTCTTTACTGTAAGAGCAGTGAGACTGTGGAATTCTCTGCCTGAGGAGGTGGTCATGGTGAACTGGATGTATTTTTGGAGAATAATAACATTACAGGTTATGGATACTAGATTTATAGGGACGGAATATTGATCCAGGGATTTATTCTGATGCCATATTTGGAATCGGGAAGGAATTTTCACCTCTAGTATGAGGGTGTTTTGCCTTCCTCTAGATCAACTCAGTAGGAACTCATTAGGGTTATAGGATGAACTTGGTGGACTCTGGTCTTTTTTCAACCTTATGAACTATGTTACAATATAGCTACATAACTACCTAACCACCCACATACCTGGCTACCTAACTTTATATCTGGCTACCTACCTAAATATGTGGCTGCCTAACTACCTACCTACATATCTAGCTACCTAATTACATACTTACTTACCTGGCTACAGAACTACCTGCTTACATACCTGTCTACCAAACTACCTAGCTATAAAAAAAATAAAAAATAAAAATAAAATAAGCAATAAAAAATAAAACATAAAAATTTATAAAAAATGAAAAATAAAAAATATATAAAAAGTATAAAAAAAATACAAAAAATAAACGAAAAACAAAAAATTTTATAAAATAAGTTAAAAATAAATAATTAAATCTAACGTGAAAATATCACAAGATTAAAAAAGGCCTTTGTGAGGAGCTATTGGAGGAGTCAGTGTCCACTGCAGTATGTAACCAATAAAATACAAGATATTGGCCCTCATTTACTATTGTAAACCCGACTTGTTTTGTCGGGTTTTTTTGGCGCATCTTTGTCTGCGCCATGTCGCAGACATCGTGTGCCAGTCTGCGACACGATGTGACATTTTTTCCCGATGGACCCGATGTGGATTCTCCCAAACCCGAAAAAGGGGCGGAACCCGACATTTCTGAGCTTTCCAACGTATTTATAAAGGTTTCCAACCCGAATTTGTTGAATTGTTGTGGATTTTTTCCCGACAACTCAGAGGAGTTGGAAACCAAAACCAACAAAACCCACGTGCGACAAACAGGATGCGACATAATAATAAATACCAGGGGAAAAAAGCAGTCGTGTAAGAAAGCAACATAGACTTACAACCCGAATTTCTAAGTAAATGAGGGCCATTGTGTGTCCCACTGGATCACTGATGGTCTCATTTGATGTAGATAATTTGTATACATCTATTGATCATCCTAAGGGCCTGGAAGCTATCGCCAATTGTCTGTCAAAAACGGAAATGTCGGAGAGGGCACGTTCCCTTGTTCTGGACTTACTGGGGGTCATCCTCAGAAAGAATTATTTCCTGTTGGGGAATGACTTCTATGTCCAGAACAGGGGAACGGCCATGGGCTCCAATGTGGTACCCACTTATGCGAATGTTTTTATGTCTGAATTTGAAAAATGGATTTACCTTTACCCATGTACCCCAATGAGATTGGGAGGAGATTGGGAGAATCTGTTGAGACAGAAAGAATTAATGTGGATCCATGGATTAGGCACTATGTAAACCAATGGGTTAAATATGGATTTTAGCCTCAAACCATTTATGTAACTATCTGAGATATCCTCGAGGTTTGTTTAATTTATTACCGTATTTATTGGCATATAACACGCACCCCCATTTTAACAGGGAAATTTAAGTAAAAAAAAAAAAATTTAAAATAAATGACTTGGACTAAATGCCATCATCCCGCCAACTTCGTTTTCTTCTGCACCTCAGTTTGGTCCCATCCCCTCCAGTGCCACATCATTCCTTCCCTTTTATCAGTCCCTGTGCCACATTTACCCCTCTCATCACCACGCCCCATGTCTCATCATCCCCCCATGTCTCATCATTTCCCCGTCATAGACCACCACTAGCCATACAGACATTAAGCATTTAGTGCCTCCCCCACCATCATTTCCCCCTGTCTCATCATGTTCCCCACCCTGTCTCATCATCCCCCCACCCTGTCTCATCATCTCCCCACCCTGTCTCATCATGTCCCCGATCATTCCCCCCCCTTATCATTTCCCCCTGTCTCATCATGCCCCCATCATCCCCCCTCATCATTTCCCCCTGTCTCATCATGTCCCCCATCATTATCCCCCCACCCTGTCTCATCATGTCCCCATCATTCCCCCCTCATCATCCCCCACCCTGTCTCATCACCCCCCCTCATCATTTCCCCCTGTCTCATCCCCCCATCATTCCCCCCCCCCATCATTTACCGTCTCATCATCCCCCCAGTGGTCTTCAACCTGCGGACCTCCAGATGTTGCAAAACTACAACTCTCAGCATGCCCGGAGAGCCAACTGCTATCCGGGCATGCTGGGAGTTGTAGTTTTGCAACATCTGGAGGTCCGCAGGTTGAAGATCACTCTTCCCCTTTCCTTACCTGTCTGCACTTCGGCAGGTCAGGTCAGGCGGTGGGTCTTGCAGGCTGCGGTCAGTGAAGCTGATGAGTGACGTCCTCTCCCGGCTCCTCTGCGCGCCATCAGGGATGTCACTTTTTGATGGCAACTACAGGAAATGAAAAGTGACGTCACTGATGCCGCGCAGAGAAGCCGGGAGAGGACGTCACTCATCAGCTTCATTGACCGCAGCCCACAAGCCCCCGTCTGACCTGCTCTGCCGAAGTGCAGACAGGTAAGGAAAATAAACAAATCTATAAAAAGCAGGAAAAGGGGGAATGATGAGGGAGGGGGGAGGTAAGAAAAATGAAAAGTGAAACTGACTTGTTTTCTCCCGCACTATCCACAGGTACTGGTGGATAGTGCGGGAGACGCTTATTAAAAGGTAGGGCAGATCTGGACAAGGTAGGGTTCAGCGTCTCCCGCACTATCCACCACACCGGTACCTGTGTATAGTGCAGGAGAAAACAAGTGACAGTGCGGGGAGGAGACGCCGCTGGTCACTGATTTAAAGTGGCCGCGGCCGTGCTGCTAATACTTAACAAGCAGACGCTGCTGCGGCAGCTTTAAATCAGTGACCAGAAGACTTATCGGCGTATAACACGCAGGCAGACTTTTTGCCTTGAATTGAAGTTTTAAAAGTGTGTGTTATACGCGGATAAATACGGTATATTTTTTCCTTCATATTTGTTTTAATTTTTGGCTTATTACCCCCCCCCCCCCTTTTTTTCCCACTTTTTTATTTTTCTTCTTCTTCTTACTATATTTTTCTTGTTTCTTTCACTTGTTTTTAATTTATTGTTTTTCATTTATTTTCTGTTTTCTTGTTTTTGTTTTTATTTTTATTTTTTTATTCTTTATTTTTTTATATTTTTTTATGTATTTTTTTATTGCTTATTTTTTTTCTCATTTTTTTATTATTTATTTTACTTTTATTATTTCTCATCCTTCATTATTTGTTCCCCCTTTTTTCTTTCTTCTTTTTCCTCTTTTTTCCTACTCAGTGTGGATTATATAACATATTAATTGGTATTTTATCTCTCTAATTTTAAGGGACAAGACACCTTTTATGCACAAAGACACCTGAATGGATAGTGATACCTTGACCACGCTGACCTGCTCCTAATGTCTCATTTTGTATATGTGTGAAATGCAATAAATAAATATATTGTAATAATCGTAATATTTTTTTATTCTTTGTGGTTTGTAAAACAATAGTTCACCAAATCTTAGTTTCCATTCATCTGAGATAATTATTTTACACAGGATGTCCTGCTTCATTATTCTTTCTTTGTTATGCCCCTTGCCTTTATGTTATAATTAGGAGCACTCTATCCCTGCGCATCCGCGGGATCGCATTGTGTTGCGCAGTTTTTCTCTGTCATCGATGCCGGATCCCTGCACATGCGCATGGATACTCCGGGATCCATAGCGAAAGTCAGTGGCTGACGCGCACGGACGGGAGGTTGTCAGAATGCTCTGTGAATGCGTGGAGAACTGACGCGTGCGCACTTCATTTTCAGGGGTACGTTTGGTTATGGGCACGATTCCCCCTATTAGAAGGAAGCAGTGGGCATTGTTATATGCACGCAGGCGCTGTTTAATTGTTTACAAAGAGAAGAGAGAAACCTATGATGTCAATTCAAGTAGAGAAAACAGACATGGTCGCACATCTACAATCTTGTATAATGATCTGATTGCTTTCCAGCATAAATTCAAAATCTAACAGGTTGTTAGTATACATTTTGATCAAAAGGTACAAGCCCACTCGCCACGTCAAGGCCACCTATGTAGAGTGGGTCCCTAACGTCCCTAGCATAAAATGGCGTAGCACTGGGCGTTGACCACCACCGCCACGACAACAGTGCCCACAGGGGGAAAGACCCACTGGCAGAGCAGCCCCAATGCCACTCATACCAGTCCATGGGTCGCACCTCCCCACAGAGACGGTGCCACTGCAGCAATGGACGCTGCACAGCACCACACCAGTGTGAACAAGGTGTAAAAGCTCACTGACCATGTGCTCCCAGTCAGACTGGGAGACTGCCAGAAAGAACCTTGCGTAGCTTCCTGCTCATTTATATGGGGCTGGGCTGAGGGGGAGGGGTGGAGTGCAGACCAAGTAAAGACAACAAAAAAAAGATATGGGGATAGAAGACACAATATGAATTCAAGTAGAGAAAACAGACATGGTCGCACATCCACAATTTGTATTTTGATACAAATTCTTCTCCACCCCTCCCCCTCAACCCAGCCCCATATAAATTATCAGGAAGCTACACAGGGCTCCTTCCTTCCTGGCAGTCTCCGAGTCTGACTGGGAGCACATGGTAAGTCAGCTTTTAAACCTTGTTCACACTGGTGTGGTGCTGTGCGGCATCCGTTGCTGCCATGGCACAGTGTCTATGGGAGGCGCGGCCCTGGGACTGTTCTGAGTGGCATTGGGGCTGCTCTGCCAGTGGGTCGTTCCCCCTATAGGCACTGGTGTTACAACGTTAGTGGTTGCCGCCCAGTGCCAGGCCATTTTATGCTAGGGAAGTTAGGGACCCACTCTACGTAGGTGGCCTCGACGTGGCGAGTGGGCTTGTACCTTTGATCAAAATGTATATTAATAACCTGTTAGATTTTGAATTTATGCTGAGAAGCAAGTAGATCAAAATGCAAATGGTGGATGTGCGACCATGTCTGTCTTCTGTATTTTAAAACCTATGATGTCGGTGAACCATTGATATGAACACTACAGGAACAGGTCAGCATTCAAGCACTGGTGGTTTACAAATCACTATATATTTGATGATGTTAGACACTATATGATACACTCTTTTTATACACTTGATTCTGTTTCCGCTGCACCTTGCACACTGCTACAATTCCACCACAGAAGTTCAAATCCCAACTCCGCTCGGATATGCATAACTGTGTATGGAAACATTGCACATCCAGGTGATCCCAGCAGACTGGATCTGTGGGCGAAGATTCCGTAATGTGACCCGGGCCTAACAAACCTATACGTGAAGTTATCAGAGCATAATGGGCAAAACCATAAAACCATGTTCAGACGTGATGGATTTGGTTTTCCAGGCATGCTAGGAGTTGAAGTTTTGAAACATCTGGAGAGCCACAGTTTAAGACCTCTTCTTTAAAGCAGTACTCCGGGGAACTAAACCCATAGCCCGCAGTTTCCCCTCTTTGGTTGTCACTTACATGCATGAAGCGAGGAAATGACATCATCCAGACATCCACTCTGTTTCTGTCCAAATCCATCTCTGAAAGCAGCCCCCACTCTCCTGACAGACACAGACCATGTGATTCTGCCCTGCACTGATTAGTCATGCTCTCTTTAGTGCTGAGATGGGGAAGTGTGGGTGCAGCCTCAGCCAATCAGACACTGAACCTCTCTTTGCTGATCAGAGCAGGAGGGTGGGAGCTGCTCTAAGAGAGTTAGCTGGCTGGCAGAGCAGAACTGCAATGATTGCTGGGAGATGTAGGCAAGGGGAGGGGAGAGAGAGCAAAAAATATCAAACAGCCAGAGAGGACAACAAGGAACACAGGAGCCATTCATATCAGGCAGGAAGGTTTACATGGAACATAAGTGTGGTGGTTTTGGAGATTTTTTTTATACAATGATATATATATATATATATATGATTCACTGGAGTACCCCTTTAAATAATGTTAATAGACAGAAGTATGACATCTCTCTAGCCCCCCCGTAGTCATGTCACTGCGGCGGCCATTAGTCTTTAGGTTGTAGACAACGCTGCTTTACAGAGCGCACGGACTGAACTATAATGTAAACATGAACTCAACAGCAACGTATTCAGCTCTGAGAAATGTAGAATGTATATGACATTGTGCCGGCGCTGAGTCTCTCCACCATTCTCACCATCCTCTCCGGGCTGAGTTCCCAGGCAATTATTTATTCTTGCTAAAAATAGATATGGAAATATTTATAAAAACATCTAAAGGGAAGAAATGTGTCGTATATGTAATCTACACAAAATCCTATGTGATGCACAAAACACCATGTGATGAATATTTCTTACCGACCTGCAGTCATACATCGTTCTTGTGCCCCCTTTGACATCATTGTTCTTGTACCCCGTAATAACATTAATGTTCCCTTGTCCCCTGATGACATCATTGTTCTCGTGCCCCCTGATGACATCATCATTCTCATGCCCCCTAAAAACATCATTGTTCTTGTGCACACCTTTTGGCCCCCCTGATAACATCATTGTCCTTGTTCCCTCTGATGACATCATCTTTCTCATGCCTCCTGATATCATCCCCTTGCCCCGCCCCATTACAACATTGTCTTTGTGCCTTCTGATGACAACGCCGTTCTCATTCCCCCGATGACATAAACGTTATTGATGATGACATCATTGTTCTTCACGTCTCATGTTGACTTCAGTGTTCTTGTGACCTCTGATGATATCAGCATTCTCATACCCCCCCCCCCCCCCCCGTAAACATCATCATTATCGTGTCCCCTGATGACAACATCATTCTTGTGCTCTCTAATGACATCACCAGCAGCATATTTGAGCTCTTCTGACCCCAGGTTAGAGTACCTGTCTATATGCAGTATTTTTTATCCTGACAAAGAATTTCACACCAAAAGCAGATTTCCCATCTGTAAAGGAGGAAAGGGGAATGCGACCAGGGTCAACCATTTATCTCGTCACCCACATAGTACCGTTGAAAAAAGAGACAAGTCCATCAAGTTCAACCAAGGAAGGGAAGGGGTATGGGAGAATGATAAGAAGGGGTATGGGTAGATGAAAGGAAGGGGTACGGGGGATGAAGGGAAGGGGTATGGGAAAATAAAGGAAAGGGGTATGGAAGGATAAAGGGAAGGGGTAAACGACAATCAAGGGAAGGGATATATGAGGATCAAGGGAAGGGGTATAGGTGGATGAAGGAGAGAGATATGGGAGGATGATACGAAGGGGTATGGGTAGATGAAAGGAAGGGGTACGGGGGATGAAGGGAAGGGGTATGGGAAAATAAAGGAAAGGGGTATGGAAGGATAAAGGGAAGGGGTAAACGAGGATCAAGGGAAGGGGTATGGGTGAATGAAGGAGAGGGATATGGGAGGATGAAGGGAAGAGGTATGGGTGGATGAAGGAGAGAGGTATGGGAGGATGAAGGGAAGAGGTAGGGGTGGATGAAGGAGAGGGATATGGGAGGATGAAGGGAAGAGGTATGGGTGAATGAAGGAGAGGGGTATGGGTGCATGAATGGGAGGAGTATGAGTGGATGAAGGAGAGGGGAATGAGTGGATGAAAGAGAGGGGTATGGGTGGGTGAAGAAGAGGGGTATTGACAGATGAAGGGGAGGGGTATGAGAGATGAAGGGAAGAGGTATGGGTGGATGAAGGAGAGGGGTATGAGTGGATGAAGGAGAGGGGTATGAGTGGATGAAGGAGAGGGGTATGAGGGGATAAAAGGGAGGGGTATTGACAGATGAAGGGGAGGGGTATGAGAGATGAAGAGAAGAGGACATGATTCTACATATACACAGACACTAACGTCTCTCCTCTTGACTTTCTTTCTATCTCCTTCTCTATCAGTCTTCTATATGGTACACCCATTGATTCACCTTTGCGCTTTCTGAATTGACTTGGATTTGTGTACAAGATATATGCACTAAGATAATAAAACCCACATGACAGTCCACATATACCAACAATCGGTGTAGGTGGCAATATGGATGCCTCAATTAATTTTACATTTTAGTGTTAGGCTTAGTCTTTGAGAAAACCGCCTCGGTTTAACAAATTAAAAAAATAAAAATTATGATGGACTCAAATTATGTCTCATTAAGACAGCAGTGTGGAGACCAGCTGTTATCGCTGGAGACGCTGTTATCGCTGGAGACGCTGTTATCGCTGGAAATGCTGTTATCGCTGGAGAAGCTATAGACAATTACCTATAATTATCTTGCTTTTCCTATGTAATGCATGGATAGCCTGGTTCATCTGGAGTGAGAGAGCGGTTTGGAACATAGAGAGGGGGTTCCTAAAAGGTACATGTGATCCAATGGGTGCATTGTGGTTCCTTTTGTGAGGTGTGATTTTGAAGACTTGGCCTGTACCAACTTTTCACTTCATAGGGGGAACTCAATGCAGACAGGGCAGGACATCAATTCCAACCATCAGGTATAGTACACTGCTCAAAAAAATAAAGGGAACACTTAAACAACACAATGTAACTCCAAGTCAATGACACTTCTGTGAAATCCCACTGTCCACTCAGGAAGAACACTGATTGACAATCAATTTCACACGGAACAGACAACAGGTGGAAATTATTGGCAATTAGCAAGACACCTCCAATAAAGAAGTGGTTCTGCAGATGGTGACCACAGACCACTTCTCAGTTTTATTCGTCCTGGCTGAAGTTTTGGTCACTTTTGAATGCTGGCGGTGCTTTCACTCTAGTGGTAGCATGAGACGGAGTCTACAACCCACACAAGTGGCTCAGGTAGTGCAGCTCATCCAGGACGGCACATCAATGCGAGCTGTGGCAAGAAGGTTTGCTGTGTCTGTCAGTGTAGTGTCCAGAGCATGGAGGCGCTACCAGGAGACAGGCCAGTACATCAGGAGATGTGGGGTAGGCAGTAGGAGGGCAACAACCCAGCAGCAGGACCGCTACCTCCTCATTTGTGCAAGGAGGAGCAGGAGGAGCACTGCCAGAGCCCTGCAAAATGACCTCCAGCAGGCCACAAATGTGCATGTGTCCACTCAAATGGTCAGAAACAGACTCCATGAGGGTGGTATGAGGGACCGATGTCAACAGGTGGGGGTTGTGCTTACAGTCCAACACTGTGCAGGACTTTTGGCAGTTGCCAGAGAACACCAAGATTGTCAAATTCACCACTGGCGCCCTGTGCTCTTCACAGATGAAAGCAGGTTCACACTGAGCACATGTGACAGACGTGACAGACAGACGACAGAGTCTGGAGATGCCACGCAGTTTGTTTTGCTGCCTGCAACATCCTCCAGCATGACCGGTTTGGCAGTGGGTCAGTAATGGTGTGGGGTGGCATTTCTTTGGGGGGGGGGGGCCGCACAGCCCTCCATGTGCTTGCCAGAGGTAGCCTGACTGCCATTAGGTACCGAGATAAGATCCTCAGACCCCTTGTGACACCATATGCTGGTGCGGTTGACCCTGGGTTCCTCCTAATACAAGACAATGCTAGACCTCATGTGGCTGGAGTGTGTCAGCAGTTCCTACAAGAAGAAGGCATTGATGCTATGGACTGGCCGCCAGTTCCCCAGACCTGAATCCGATTGAGCACATCTGGGACGTCTCGCTCCATCCACCACAGACTGTCCAGGAGTTGGCGGATGCTTTAGTCCAGTTCTGGGAGGACATCCCTCAGGAGACCATCCTCCACCTCATCAGGAGCATGCCCAGGCGTTGTAGAGAGGTCATACGGGCACGTGGAGGCCACACACACTACTGAGCCTCATTGTGACTTCTTTTAAGGACATTACATAAAGTTGGATCCGCCTGTAGTGGGGTTTTCCACTGTGATTTTGAGGGTGACCCCATATCCAGACCTCCATGGGTTGATACATTTGATTTCCATTGATAATTTTTGGGTGATTTTTTTGTCAGCGCATTCAACTATGTAAAGACGAAAGTATTTCATACGATTAGTTCATTCATTCAGATCTAGGATGTGTTATCTTAGGCTAAGCTTCTACATGTTTTTTATTTTTTATTTTTTAAACGCCAAGAAAAACGACAATTCTGTCGCATGGCGTTTTTTTGGGCTCAAAAACGCTGCAGCCAGATGTTAGCTGTAAATCAATGAGAAATCGCAAAATTCTTTTTCCACTTGGCGTTTTTCAGTTTGGCATTTTTTAAAATTCTTTTGGTGTTTTTTCACTCTTTTTTGGCATTTTTCAGCTCCTTGGCGGTTTTGCAAAATCGCAGCATGTTGAGTCTATGGCGTTTTT
This sequence comes from Hyla sarda, assembly GCF_029499605.1. Taxonomy (NCBI): domain Eukaryota; kingdom Metazoa; phylum Chordata; class Amphibia; order Anura; family Hylidae; genus Hyla; species Hyla sarda. The sequence continues at coordinate 434,406,644 of NC_079191.1, read as the reverse complement.
TCCTCTGAAATCGTGGCACTTTTCTCCCATAGAGGTCTATGAAAGTAAAAAAAAACGGCAAGAAAAACTGCAGTTTTTTATTCTCTTTTGGACTTTAGCGATGCAAAAAAGTGAGCGGAGATACCTTTTTTAATAAAATTTCCTAGGGAACCATTAAAAAAATAAGAAAAAAGATACAGCAGTGATGGAAAAAAACTTGTATTTAACGAAATGTATCTTTTTTATAACAACATTTTTATAAATTTTTAAACAGGGATCAATTTATGTGGGCGGGTAGGGCACTAAAAATATAGCCGACAATAATAAAAATGTAGTATGTGTGTGTTTTTCACTTTTAATTCTTTATTTTTTAGGTGGTACTACTACTCCCAGCATGGAACACACACTGTTCCATGATGGGAGTAGCAGTACCTGTACTAATTGAATTGACAGATCGCCCCGGGTTCCGTTACGATCCTCCTATATAATGTATATATGCGGCCGCTCTTCTATGGTCCCCTGCACTGCCGTATATATACACCTATTCATATTTCCCGCAGAGAGCTGTGATTGGCCAGATGGTTTCAGCCAATCACAACTCTCTGTGGGAAATAGGAATATGTGTATATATGCGTCAGTGCAGAGGACCATAGAAGAGCGTCCGCCCCCATCTATACATTATACAGGAGGATCACAGCGGGTGTCAGGGATGACATCTGCTGTGATGTTTCCTTAACTGCAGGTACTACTACTCCCAACATGGAACGGAGTGTGCTCCATGTTGGGAGTAGTAGTACTTGCAGTTAAGGACACAACACAGCAGATGTCACTCCTGACACCCGCTGTGATCGTCCTATCTATTGCAGAGATGTGGAGCGGCTCTATACAGCGCTCGCATCTCTGCTCTGTACTCCGGCCAGTGATGTGAATAGAACATCACCCATTCATATTACCCTCAGAGCTGTGATTGGCTGCCACTATCCGGCCAATCACAGCTCTGGGCGGAAAATATGAATGATGTTCTATTCACATCACTGGCCGGAGTATAGAGCAGAGATGTGAGCGCTGTATAGAGCTGCTCCACATCTCTGCTATATTATGGACGATCGCATCGGGTGTCAGACTGATACCCGGGGCGATATGTCTATTAGTACAGGTACTACTACTCCCATCATGGAACAGTCTGTTCCATGCTGGGAGTAGTAGTACTACCTATAAAATGTCAAAAAGGAGAGGAAAAAAAGTGAAAAGTGAAACACGCACAAATTTTGTTTTAAAAAATATAAATTACGTTAAATAAAAAAAATTTCCATCACTACTGCATCCTTTTTTTTTTTTTTTTGGTACGCCAAATTGGCCAAAAATGCAATTTTCACACAAATGAAAAAACGCCAGAAAAATGCCAGATGCAGGAAATTGCACTGGCGTTATTTCAGGCGTTTTCTCATGCGTTTTTTTTTTTTTCAAACCAAGTAGAAACTTAGTTTTAGTGTTCCCTTTATTTTTTTTGAGCAGTGTATGTTAAATTATATGCATAAAATCTTTCTTTGTAGGTTCTCTACTTCTACCATCCCCCATTACCTTGGAATGGAATGATCCATATGGAAGAGAAGCCAATTATTTACACTTGAAGATGATCTCCCATCACCTCCCGACATCATTATAAGGCTGAGAGACAATTATACAGTAACTGTGTGACCATCCATAAAATGTCAGTGATGATGATGATGATGAAGGTGCCGGTGGACGTGCTCTTCAAATTGATGACCTCCCAATGACTGAGCAGGTGGATTCATTATAACCCTATATCCTTTGCGTCCAACGTCCTATCTCCTCCATAGTTTATTTAGCTGATCATCCCATCCTGCGTATTAAAGCAGTGTTCGTCAAACTGTGGCCCTCCAGATGTTGCAAAACTACAACTCCCCGCATATAAATATATACAGTGGGGATCAAAAGTTTGGGCACCCCAGGTAAAAAATTGTATTAATGTGCATAAAGAAGCCAAGGAAAGATGGAAACATCTCCAAAAGGCATCAAATTACAGATTAGACATTCTTATAATATGTCAACAAAAGTTACATTTTATTTCCATCATTTACACTTTCAAAATAACAGAAAACAAAAAAATGGCGTCTGCAAAAGTTTGGGCACTCTGCAGAATTTATTGCATGCACTGCCCCCTTTGTAAAGCTGAGACCTGCCAGTGTCATGGATTGTTCTCAATCATCATCTGGGGAAGACCAGGTGATGTCAATCTCAAAGGTTTTAAATGCCCAGACTCATCTGACCTTGCCCCAACAATCAGCACCATGGGTTCTTCTAAGCAGTTGTCTAGAAATCTGAAACTGAAAATAGTTGACGCTCACAAAGCTGGAGAAGGCTATAAGAAGATAGCAAAACGTTTTCAGATGTCAATATCCTCTGTTCGGAATGTAATTAAGAAATGGCAGTCATCAGGAACAGTGGAAGTTAAAGCAAGATCTGGAAGACCAAGAAAAATATCAGACAGAACAACTCGCAGGATTGTGAGAAAAACTATTCTAAACCCACGTTTGACTGCACAATCTCTCCAGAAAGATCTGGCAGACACTGGGGTTGTGGTACACTATTCCACTATAAAGAGATACTTGTACAAATATGGTCTTCATGGAAGAGTCATCAGAAGAAAACCTCTTCTACGTCCTCACCACAAAAATCAGCGTTTGAACTTTGCAAATGAACATATAGACAAGCCTGATGCATTTTGGAAACAAGTTCTGTGGAACGATGAGGTTAAAATTGAACTTTTTGGCCGGAATGAGCAAAGGTGCGTTTGGAGAAGCGTGGGCCTTACCAAAAGTACAACACTGTCCCTGGTGAAGCCGCGGCACCTTCACTCAGATGGTCAATAAGGTTGCCGAGAGTTGTGCCTCCACCAAACTGATAGTGATAGCCTACTCTAGGGCCAAGCCATTTTGTTGTTGTTGTCCCGTTGATTTATTTTAAAGGTACATAAACGATACTGTCCGGTCCTGTCCATAGGTTTTGGCGTATACGCTTCTCCTGCACCAATGAAGACGATTCTCGTGAGACATAGAGGAAAAATAGCGAGTGACGTTACCGTGACCCGGCCGTCTGCTCTTTTACTACTAACAAGTGGATCATTTAAGAGCTGTAAATGCATCAGCGAAACATGTGACGGCTCTCAGGAGGCAAAAAGTCTGAGACCCCCCTCCCCATGGAGATTATATAGAGAGTAATAAAGTGAATCGAAAGAAAGAACCATCCGCGGCCGCCAGACTATAAACCATCCATAAATATTCCCATTGTCGTATGAAAAGTTTTCCAACCTACGTGTTAAGTCAAACAGTGCAGATATCTCACCCACCCTATAACAGGGATAACCCCCATCATCTCCTCTCAGGGATCACGTGCGGTATATACCCAGCAGACGCTTATCTCACGATATTCACAGCAGACGCTTATCTCACGTGGGGTATATTCACAGCAGACGCTTATCTCACGTGCGGTATATTCTCAGCAGACGCTTATCTCACGTGCGGTATATTCACAGCAGACGCTTATCTCACGTGCGGTATATTCACAGCAGACGCTTATCTCACGTGTGGTATATTCACAGCAGACGCTTATCTCACGTGCGGCATATTCACAGCAGACGCTTATCTCACGTGCGGTATATTCACAGCAGACGCTTATCTCACGTGCGGTATATTCCCAGCAGACGCTTATCTCACGTGTGGTATATTCACAGCAGACGCTTATCTCACGTGCGGTATATTCACAGCAGACGCTTATCTCACGTGCGGTATATTCACAGCAGACGCTTATCTCACGTGCGGTATATTCACAGCAGACGCTTATCTCACGTGCGGTATATTCACAGCAGACGCTTATCTCACGTGCGGTATATTCTCAGCAGACGCTTATCTCACGTGCGGTATATTCACAGCAGACGCTTATCTCACGTGCGGTATATTCACAGCAGACGCTTATCTCACGTGCGGTATATTCCCAGCAGACGCTTATCTCACGTGCGGTATATTCACAGCAGACGCTTATCTCACGTGCGGTATATTCCCAGCAGACGCTTATCTCACGTGTGGTATATTCCCAGCAGACGCTTATCTCACGTGTGGTATATTCCCAGCAGATGCTTATCTCACATGCGGTATATTCACAGCAGACGCTTATCTCACATGCGGTATATTCACAGCAGACGCTTATCTCACGTGCGGTATATTCACAGCAGACGCTTATCTCACGTGCGGTATATTCACAGCAGACGCTTATCTCACGTGCGGTATATTCACAGCAGACGCTTATCTCACGTGCGGTATATTCACAGCAGACGCTTATCTCACGTGCGGTATATTCACAGCAGACGCTTATCTCACGTGCGGTATATTCACAGCAGACGCTTATCTCACGTGCGGTATATTCCCAACAGACGCTTATCTCACGTGCGGTATATTCCCAGCAGATGCTTATCTCACGTGCGGTATATTCACAGCAGACGCTTATCTCACGATATTCACAGCAGACGCTTATCTCACGTGCGGTATATTCACAGCAGACGCTTATCTCACGTGCGATATATTCACAGCAGACGCTTATCTCACGTGCGGTATATTCCCAGCAGACGCTTATCTCACGTGCGGTATATTCACAGCAGACACTTATCTCACGTGTGGTATATTCCCAGCAGACGCTTATCTCACGTGCGGTATATTCACAGCAGACGCTTATCTCACGTGTGGTATATTCACAGCAGACGCTTATCTCACGTGCGGTATATTCACAGCAGACGCTTATCTCACGTGTGGTATATTCACAGCAGACGCTTATCTCACGTGCGGTATATTCACAGCAGACGCTTATCTCACGTGCGGTATATTCACAGCAGACGCTTATCTCTCTATATCTCTTATCTCTCTCTATTATTAAATCACGCACTTAAAATACATGTTTGTGGGAAATTTGTCAGACATGTACAATTCTATACACATACATTCATTCCAATACATACAGCCACATTAACCCATAATGGACCAGGACTTTTTTGTTAAACAAACATTTAGCATTTTTAGTCTCATAATTTCGGAATAAATAACTTTTGTATTTTTGCAGAAGATGTAGGAGTTTATACATGCACCAACATCTGGCCAAGGGGCTGTAAATGGGTTCACATAAAGGTTGGGTCTGGGGTCTGTATACAGGGGTTTCTTGTCTGGGATCTGTATGTGATGGCACACTAGTGCTTCTTTTTGTGGTGCAAGATGGTGGCTCGGGGTGGTTCGATGTATCACTTTGTGACGCCAGGGCACCATTAACTTACACAGTCTGACGATAGGGCAGCTTCTCCTGGGCCAGGCACGGGATAATAAATACACTGATGCCAGGTTGCTGATAACTGTGTTTACTGAGGCAGAAGTAGATGTTACAGTCCTCACAGCGCAGATTAGAGTAGAGGAGATGCAGTGTAACCCTTGGGAGCCCTGTAGACTTACTGTGACTTGTAGTATTTTACTTGGGACTTTAGACTTAATGCTGAGGCCTCCCATGCTGACTAGGGTTCTGATAGTGTCCAATTATTGCTACACCGCCAGGGTATGAACTATCTCTGTGTGGCCCGTCGACTCACAAGGTATTATGCTCACAATTAGGAATTTCCGACTCCTCCTGGGCGGGGAACACTTGCAGAATGCTGGGAGATTTTCTTTAGGCTTTCCTTAGATCCACCTCACACTCCTGCTGTCTCTTCTCCACACTGCAGCTACCACTGAGCTCTGCACACACTAAACTGAAACTAAACTCTCAATGAAGTAAACAGCTCCTCCCCTTTCTTAAAAAGTACAGTGCAAAACAATATAAATTAACAACGGGGGAGATGTATAAAAACCTGTCCAGAGGAAAAGTTGCTGAGTTGCCCATAGCAACCAATTACATTGCTTCTTTCATTTTTGAAAAGGCCTCTGAAAAATGAAAGAAGCGATCTGAATGGTTGCTATGGGCAACTCAGCAACTTTTCCATTGGATAGGTTTTAATAAATTTCCCCCCAAAGACCATCACCTGAGCAGCAGGGCCTAGCGCATGCCTCTGTATACAGGGGTTCTGGTCTGGGGTCTGTAAACAGGGGTTCTGGTCTGGGGTCTGTATACAGGAGTTCTGGTCTGGGGGTGTAAACAGGGGTTCTGGTCTGGAGCTGTATACAGGGGTTCTAGTCGGGGGTCTGTAAACAGGGGTTCTAGTCTGGGGTCTGTATACAGCAGGTTCTATTCTGGGGTGTGTATACAAGGGTTCTGGTCTGGGTCTGTATACAGGGGCTCTGGTCTGGGGTCTGTATGCAGGGGTTCTGGTCTGGAGTATGTATACAGGAAGTTCTATTCTGGCGTGTGTATACAGGGGTTATGGTCTGGGGGTCTGTATACAGGAAGTTCTATTCTGGAGTCTGTGTACAGGGGTTTCTGGTCTGGGGTCTGTATACAGCAGGTTCTATTCTGGGGTGTGTATATAGGGGTTCTGGTCTGAGTCTGTAAACAGGGGCTCTGGTCTGGGGTCTGTATACAGGGGTTCTGGTCTGGAGCTGTATACAGGGGTTCTGGTCTGGGGTCTGTATACAGGGGTTCTAGTCTGGGGTCTGTATACAGCAGGTTCTATTCTGGGTTGTGTATACAAGGGTTCTAGTCTGGGTCTGTATACAGGGGCTCTGGTCTGGGGTCTGTATGCAGGGGTTCTGGTCTGGGGTCTGTATACAGGAGGTTCTATTCTGGGGTGTGTATACAGGGGTTATGGTCTGGGGGTCTGTATACAGGAAGTTCTATTCTGGAGTCTGTGTACAAGGGGTTCTGGTCTGGGGTCTGTATGCAGGGGTTCTGGTATGGGGTCTGTATAGAGGGGTTCTGGTCTGGGGTCTGTATACAGCAGGTCCTATTCTGGGGTGTGTATATAGGGGTTCTGGTCTGGGTCTGTATACAGGGGCTCTGGTCTGGGGTCTGTATACAGGGGTTCTGGTCTGGAGCTGTATACAGGGGTTCTGGTCTGGGGTCTGTATACAGGGGTTCTAGTCTGGGGTCTGTATACAGCAGGTTCTATTCTGGGTTGTGTATACAAGGGTTCTAGTCTGGGTCTGTATACAGGGGCTCTGGTCTGGGGTCTGTATGCAGGGGTTCTGGTCTGGGGTCTGTATACAGGAGGTTCTATTCTGGGGTGTGTATACAGGGGTTATGGTCTGGGGGTCTGTATACAGGAAGTTCTATTCTGGAGTCTGTTTACAAGGGGTTCTGGTCTGGGGTCTGTATGCAGGGGTTCTGGTCTGGGGTCTGTATAGAGGGGTTCTGGTCTGGGGTCTGTATACAGCAGGTCCTATTCTGGGGTGTGTATATAGGGGTTCTGGTCTGGGTCTGTATACAGGGGTTCTGGTCTGGGGTGTGTATACAGGGGTTATGGTCTGGTGTCTGTATACAGGAAGTTCTATTCTGGAGTCTGTGTACAAGGGTTTCTGGTATGAGGTCTGTAGACAGGAGGTTCTATTCCAGGGCTTGTGTATAGGGGTTCTGGTCTGGGATTTGTATACAGGTGTTCTGGTCTGGGGTCTGTATACAGGAAGTTCTATTCTGGGGTGTGTATACAGGGGTTATGGTCTGGTGTCTGTATACAGGAAGTTCTATTCTGGGGTGTGTATACAGGGGTTATGGTCTGGTGTCTGTATACAGGGGCTCTGGTCTGGGGTCTGTATACAGGAAGTTCTATTCTGGGGTGTGTATACAGGGGTTATGGTCTGGTGTCTGTATACAGGAAGTTCTATTCTGGGGTGTGTATACAGGGGTTATGGTCTGGTGTCTGTATACAGGGGCTCTGGTCTGGGGTCTGTATACAGGAAGTTCTATTCTGGGGTGTGTATACAGGGGTTATGGTCTGGTGTTGGTATGCAGGAAATTCTATTCTGGAGTCTGTGTACAGGGGTTTCTGGTCTGGGGTCTGTAGACAGGAGGTTCTATTACAGGGCTTGTGTATAGGGGTTCTGGTCTGGGATTTGTATACAGGGGCAGCCCAGAAACCTCCTGTATACATACCACAAACCAGAAACCTCCTGTATACAGACCCCAGACCAGAAACCTCCTGTATACAGATCCCAGACCAAAAACCTCCTATATACAGACCCAAGACCAGAAACCTCCTGTACACAAACCCCAGACCAGACCCCCTTGTATACAGAGCCCTGACCAAAACCCCCTATATACAGACCACTGACCAGAACCACCTATACACAGGCCCCAGAATAGAACTTCCTGTATACAGACCTCAAACCAGAAATCTTCTGTATACAGATCCCAGACCAGAAACTCTGGGTTAATGATAAGGAATATAGTCCCTGATATGTCATGTAGTCCCTCTGTGAACCCCACAATGTCCTTTTCAAAAGGAAGCTGTTCCCCCAACACAAAGCACAGGAAAAAGACTTCTGTAAACTTTACTTCACTCCTGAGACAGATAAGTACAATGAACGATAGACAGATAAGTACATAAATGAAGTTCCCCTTTAATTAATCCAGCAGGACTTGGACTAATCAATAGGTGGATTTTGCTAGTAGACAGGACTAGTGAGGCCTATTTGTAGGAGGTATGACTCCCTTTGGCTACCACTATTGCACTGACAGGAGCTGCACAGCAAGACCAGGGCTGGACTAACTTAGTAAAGAAAAAAGGGAGTGGAGTTGGGACAACTCCTGCAAGTATTGGCTAGGAGTCTTATCTGTGACTAAATTCTGCAAAATGCACTTTTGCTAATGCAATTGTTAAGCCATCGCACACTGGAGAACTCAGTGCATGCATGCTGTGGATGCAGATTGGATTGTGAATGGAGCAAAACATATGCAGAGAATACGGCAAAGTGATGGGATGATATGATATCATGTGAGGCGTCTGTATTCCCGGGCGGAGTACTAACACTGAGATGTATCTTTTCTTGTGATTCTCAGGTATAACATTTATCTCTTTCTTTTCTCCTACTAATAATGGGACTATTCACACTTCCGAATTCCCGCTTGCGGAATTCAGCCTCGAATTAAAGCCCATAGACTTCTATGGTGTTCCGCACTCCAGTTAAAGCATTCGAATTTCCACCTCAAATCAAAGCCCATAAACTTCTATGGGATTCCGCGCTTCCATTCACACTTCAGAATTTCCACTTGCGGAATTCCGCCTCAAATTAAGGCGCATAGACTTCGATGGTATTCCGTGCTCCCGTTCACGCTTCCGAATTTCCGCTTGTGGAATTCCACCTCAGAATAAAGCCCAAAGATTTATATGGTATTCTGCGTTCCTTTCACGCTTCCAAATTTCATCTTGCGGAATTCCACCTCAAATTAAAGCCCATAGACTTCTATGGGATTCTGCACTCCCGTTCACGCTTCCGAATTTCCACTTGCGGAATTCCGCCTCAAATTAAAGCCCAAAGACTTCAATGGGATTCCGCACTCCTATTCAGGCTTTCAGATTTCCACTTGCAGAATTCTGCCTCAAATTAAAGCCCATAGACTTCTATGGGATTCCGCGCTCCCATTCACACTTCCGAATTTCCACTTGCGGAATTCCGCCTCGAATTAAAGCCCATAGACTTCTATGGTATTCCATGCTCCCATTCACGCTTCTGAATTCCCGCCTCAAATTAAAGCCCATAGACTTCTATGGTATTTTGCGCTCCCATTCACGCTTCCGAATTTCCGCCCAAATTAAAGCCCATAGACTTCTATGGGATTCTGCACTCTCGTTCACGCTTCCGAATTTCCACTTGCGGAATTCCGCCTCAAATTAAAGCCCAAAGACTTCAATGGGATTCCGCGCTCCCGTTCACACTTTCAAATTTCCGCTTGCGGAATTCCACCTCACATTAAAGCCCATAGACTTCTATGGGATTCCGCACTCCCATTCACACTTCCGAATTTCCGCTTGCGGAATTCCGCAAGCGGAAATTCGGAAGTGTGAATGGGAGTGCGGAATCCCATAGAAGTCTACTGGCTTTAATTCGAGGCGGAATTCCACAAGTAGTAATTCTGCCATGTGAATAGACCCTTATCTGTTACCGTCGCTATGGGCCAAACACTGTTTTGTCCGGGGAGGCGCGTCGACTCTGCCGAAATGAGAACTTATCCCCGTAATGCTTTTTCACATTAATACAGCCAGATTGGAGCGCGCCGTGGAAAAAATTCCTGTCTATTTTCAGAAACAGATAAAAGCAAGGAGATTACACGTCGCAAGAGTCAGACAGAAAACTGATGGAAAAACCCCGCACCCCTGTCACTGACTCCCCCCCCCCCCCCCCAACCCCCACCCCCGCCTCTCCTTCTAATGAAATTCGGAATCTTGTTTTCAAACGGTCGACCCATCCCCCCCCCCCCCCAACCCTCCCCCATTCTTCAATGATCTGGATGTTTTAATAACATCTGTACAATGTAAATGGTCATTTTCAAAAATGTTTATACAAGTTGGACGGGCGGATTCCTATTTTTTTTTAATTTTTTTTTTTAACATCTAAAATCGTAAAGTTTTGGAAAACGTTCACTTTTGCAATTTGAACTCCATTAAATCACGTTGAGCTGATGGACGCGCCGTCCCGTCCTGGGATTGTAATATAAACTCCGAGTCTTAAATCAAACAAGATTTTTCCCTCTAACATCTACGCTCGCATCTTTATTAGAGGTTCCTGGTGGTCCGGGGATCGGGAGCTTCTTACTTTGCTGGATTTACAGAGAATTGTCCTCTCAAAATGTAAAAAAAATAAATAATAATTCTAAAAAATGTAAATTATAAAAATAATTTAAAAATAAAAATAAAAAAAAAATGGGTCACCCAGCTTTCCCAGGATCCAGATCGGCAAATCTGCACCTAGTGATCCAGCAGTAAATGTATCGCTTGTAGGGCTTGGCACTAGGTTTGCCATTCGGGTGTCAGAGAAAGCTGGGTGACACGCAAAAGGAAGCTGTAGTGTCAGATAGGTTTGTGATCACACAGCTTTTCCAGTCTCCGGATCAGAAAATATGCTTAGTGTTGTAGCAACTGTAGCAAGCTAGGCGAAGTTTGTCACTCAGTCTTAGAAAGCTGGGTGGTACACCTAAGAAGGCTGTGTTGACAGGTATGTTTGTGATCACCCAGCTTTCCTAAGAAACAGATAGCTCCATATTAAAAACACCCAATAGATGTATGAAACTCCCCTATCCCAGTAGTTCCCAACCAGGGTGCCTCCAGCTGTTGCAAAACTACAACCCCCAGCATGCCCGGACAGCCGTTGGCTGTCCAGGCATGCTGGGAGTCGCAGTTTTGCAACAGCTGGAGGCTCCCTGGTTGGGAAACGACGCCCTATCCTATCCTATACGTTTCAGTGCTGGAGTAACCCTTTAGTGTGTCAACACCAGCACCTACACCTGGGTGTATATTTGAGGGGTCTAGTCTAGGGTGTGTATTTAGTTTGGGGTCTGTATTTTTTAGGGGTTTGGAATTTGTATAGGGGTTTAGGTCTCTGTTTAGAAATCTGGTCTAGGGTCTATATTTTTTTACGGTGGAAGTGTCTGGGGTCTGTTTAGGGGGTCTGGTCTGGTGTCTCCATTTGTTCATAGAGCCTGGTCTAGGGTCTGTATATAGGGGACCTGGTCTTTGCTCTCTATTTAGGGACTCTGATCTGGGGTCTCTATTTAGGGGGTCTAGTCTGAGTTCTATATTTAGGGGGCCTGGTCCTGGCTCTGTATTTAGGGGGCCTGGTCTTGGCTCTGTATTTAGGGGGCCTGGTCTTGGCTCTGTATTTAGGGGGCCTGGTCTTGGCTCTGTATTTAGGGGGCCTGGTCTGGGGCTTGTATTAGGGGGCCTGGTCTGGGGCTTGTATTAGGGGGCCTGGTCTTGGCTCTGTATTTAGGGGGCCTGGTCCTGGCTCTGTATATAGGGGGCCTGGTCTTGGCTCTGTATTTAGGGGGCCTGGTCTGGGGCTTGTATTAGGGGGCCTGGTTTTGGCTCTGTATTTAGGGGGCCTGGTCTGGGGCTTGTATTAGGGGGCCTGGTCCTGGCACTGTATTTAGGGGGCCTGGTCTGGGGCTTGTATTAGGGGGCCTGGTCCTGGCTCTGTATTTAGGGGGCCTGGTCTGGGGCTTGTATTAGGGGGCCTGGTTTTGGCTCTGTATTTAGGGGGCCTGGTCTGGGGCTTGTATTAGGGGGCCTGGTCCTGGCTCTGTATTTAATGGGCCTGGTCCTGGCTCTGTATTTAATGGGCCTGGTCCTGGCTCTGTATTTAGGAGGCCTGGTCTTGGCTCTGTATTTAGGGGGCCTGGTCCTGGCTCTGTATTTAGGGGGCCTGGTCCTGGCTCTGAATTTAGGGGGCCTGGTCTTCACTGTGTATGTAGGGTGTCTGGTCTGAGTTCTGTATTTAGGGGGCCTGGTCTTGGCTCTGTATTTAGGGGGCCTGGTCTGGGTCTTGTATTAGGGGGCCTGGTCTTGGCTCTGTATTTAGGGGGCCTGGTCTGGGGCTTGTATTAGGGGGCCTGGTCCTGGCTCTGTATTTAGGGGGCCTGGTCTTCACTGTGTATGTAGGGTGTCTGGTCTGAGTTCTATATTTAGGGGGCCTGGTCCTGGCTCTGTATTTACAGGGCTGGTCTTCACTATGCATGTAGAGTGTCTGGTCTTGGCTCTGTATTTAGGGGGCCTGGTCCTGTGTTTAGGGGGCCTGGTCTGGGTCTTGTATTTAGGGGGCCTGGTCTGGGTCTTGTATTAGGGGGCCTGGTCTTGGCTCTGTATTTAGGGGGCCTGGTCTGGGGCTTGTATTAGGGGGCCTGGTCTTGGCTCTGTATTTAGGGGGCCTGGTCTGGGGCTTGTATTAGGGGGCCTGGTCTTCACTGTGTATGTAGGGTGTCTGGTCTGAGTTCTATATTTAGGGGGCCTGGTCCTGGCTCTGTATTTACAGGGCTGGTCTTCACAATGCATGTAGAGTGTCTGGTCTTGGCTCTGTATTTAGGGGGCCTGGTCCTGTATTTAGGGGGCCTGGTCTGGGTCTTGTATTTAGGGGGCCTGGTCCTGGCTCTGTATTTAGGGGGCCTGGTCTTGGCTCTGTATTTAGGGGGCCTGGTCCTGGCTCTGTATTTAGGGGGCCTGGTCCTGGCTCTGTATTTAGGGGGCCTGGTCTTGGCTCTGTATTTAGGGGGCCTGGTCCTGGCTCTACAATTTGGGGGCCTGGTCCTGGCTCTGTATTTAGGGGGCCGGGTCTTGGCTCTGTATTTAGGGGGCCTGGTCTTGGCTCTGCATTTAGGGGGCCTGGTCTTGGCTCTGCATTTAGGGGGCCTGGTCTTGGCTCTGTATTTAGGGGGCCTGGTCTGGGGCTTGTATCAGGGGGTCTGGTCTTCAAAATGTGTTTAGAGGGCCTGATATTGGCTCAGGATTTAGGGGGGCTTATATTGGCTGTCTAGTTAGGGGGCCTGGTTTTGGTTCTGTAGTTAGGGGCCTGGTATTGGCTCAGGATTTAGGGGGGCTAATATTGGCTTTGTATTAAAGGAGAAGTATCATGGATAAAAACTTATCCCCTATCCGCAAGATAGGGGATAAGTTTTAAATAGTGGAGGGTCCGAGCGCTGGGGCCCCCTGCGATCTCCTGTATGGAGCACCGGCTCTCCTCCACAGTGGTGCGCCACGCCCCCTCTATATAGCTCTATGGGAGAGCTGAAGATTGACAGACGGCTCTCCTGTTGAGCTATATGGAGGGGGCGATGTGGCCCCCATTTCGGGCAGGGGTTGTGACGCGCCATTGTGTTGGAGCTCCATACAAGAGATCGCGGGGGGCCCCAGCTCTCGGACCCCCACGATCTAAAACTTATCCCCTGTCCTGCAGATATAGGGGATATGTTTTTGTCCACGATACTTCTCCTTTAAGGGGCCTGGTCTTGGCTCTGCATTAAGGCCATCTGGGGTCTGTGTGGTGTCCCGGTACCGTATTGCATACCGTACCTTGGTTGGGGGTCCCCGAAGTCAGAGTTCCTAGGAACTGTGGGGGTCCGCTTCCCTAGTCATCCCCTAGTCACCCCTCATCTAGTTAATATAGTGTTAATTTATGTGTGTAAATACTGTATATAATGTGTTATTACCTGCATAGCATCGCAGGGCCTTTGGGTCATGTGACGGGGCTTCAGAACTCTATGAAAGGTAAAAGGACCTTTGGTGGTTCATGGGTCATGTGATTACCCATAACACTTTGTAACGGTGAATGACAGATGGTATGGACCAATCATAAAACGGCCAGCCCCTTCCCATATAAGGGAGCTGCGTCCAATAATCTCTCTCTTTCCTCGTGGGCTGCTGATGAGAAAAGATCTGCGCAGCTGTCATCCGCAATTACTGGGCCAAAGCCTGCCGGCCTCGGCCTGAATCAAGCAGTGACCTCCCCGCAAATGCTAGCAGGATCACTGGACCTAAACAAACCCCTAAATCCAGCGGATCTGTGCTTACAAAATCCTACTAGATCTCAAAATATCAAAATCCTAAATCTTCAGTAAAGTTTCCAAAAGTTTGTCCCACCGCTGGGAACCCCCGCGATCTCGTCTGTGGCACCGCCAACCTCGCTCCGTGCCAGATGACTGGGGATGAGTGGTGGAGGCCGTCAGGCCCCCTCCCATAGACTTGCATTGAGGAGGCGTGGCCGTGATGTCACGAACCTTCGGCGCTGCACCCGATGCTCTTAGCAAATGCTGGGTGCAGCAGGGAGACCCCCGCGATCAGATATCTTATCTTCTATTCTTTGGATAGGGGATAAGATGTTTAGGGGCAGAGTGAGTACCCCTTTAACTCCCTAAGGTAAGGTTTCGTGACGTGCAATCCTTCAGTGTGATTAATAATGGCGGTCTGTCTGCTGGGCTGGATATTACGGAGCGCAGGAGACGCGGTGTTCTGTCTCTGTTATTGCCGTGCGGCGCTGATATCTTGTTAGACGCGGCCGCCTGTAATTCATGGCTCCACTTACTTTTATAGATCAGCTTAAATCAAGCAATATTCGGCGTATTCAGTGACTGATGGTTTCTGTGCTCGGTAATAGAATTATTTCTCGCGGCCGTGGCTTTGGCGCTGATTAGTGGCGATCGCTCAATGTGTTTGTTTAATTTGGAACGAATAAAACTCTTCTATTTTTCCATCTTATAACAAAGACTGATGAGCTGGCAGCAACGCAGGACGGTATTATACCGGAGGCTCCGCAGCATCCACAACAAGAGGCGTCTGCAGGAGAATCATGGGAGGACTCCGCTAATACGGCACCTGATGGTCCAGAATAATGCATAATAAGGAGACGGTAAAATAGTTCTGAATGGAATTAGGTTTGCATGGTGAGACGGTGACTGTGACCAGCGCTAGAAGGGGAAAATATTCTATATATGACAAAGATAAATAGATAGATAGATAGATATGAGATAGATAGATATGAGATGAGATTTGAGCAAAATCTTAAACTTGAAGGTGTATAAACTCCAAATTGAATGCGCCTTAATCACTATTATAGGCAACATTTTGGTGCACCTGTGATGCCTACTTGGGTGGGGCTCATAGCCCCCTCCCTCCTCCCATTGTATGTGTGCCCGGCCCCACTGGTGGTAACTGGGAGGAGACTGTGAGTCGGACCTAATGCCACTGTAATTGCCCACTGGCCCCTGGTATTGCCCATTCGGCACAGGTATGTTAGTGTTGGGTCCCGTGCCACTTGAGAAACCTTGGCGTTGGTGTGTGGGCTCAGGTATGTCCCTCATATAAGGATACACTGGCGAATGTTTCAATTTTAACATCATTTTGAGGGTTGGTCATATGTCACTGTCTACATCTCCCACAGTAGTGACCTAAATGTATGTATTATTCTATATCTTACACATCCACACCGTCTATCTGGTGTAGGAGGCCATTGTGGTACTTGTAGTCCGCTGCAGACATCCTCCATTGTATGCATGTGTATGCTGGGGATCGCCCATAGCAACGGACTACAAGCGCAGGATCTGCTCCCCCTTTATATATGCACAAACTCCATTTGGGGTTCAGCACCTCCAGCCATTTGATTCCACGTTTTTTTCTTGTTGTTTAAATCTAACAGAAAGGAAGAATATCTGTCAGTGTCCTGGAGCGTCAGATCCATCCGGATATATCTCTATGTAAACTTTCTGCCGGCAGATCGGGGGGGGGGGGGGGGGGGTCTAATTTTATCCCGGCTGCTGGAGACGGATGAGGTGTTGTATTAGGGCTGAGCGATGATCCTGCATATAAAGCATCCGAGACACATGGGGAGGAATGTGAGGAGTCTACGGGAACCGTCAGCGGACACTCACATCTATCCGCCATCACATAGCCTGAGCCCCCCCCGTATGTGACATCCCCCCCCCCCCCCCAGCATAGGACGAAGCGCGAGGCTCAGACACAGGCTACGGGCGCGTTCACACCGCTAATATCCACCCTGACCTGCATGCAAAATCTGCGCCAATTTCTACATCTGAATTGGCACATTTTCGGCGCCAAGAATTGCTGAAGATTTCTCCCGTTGTAAAACATACCCCATTAAATTCCACACTCGGATTTTGGGGCCGAATTTTTCCAACGTATGAACAGGACCTACAGGTAAACCGTGCAAAAAATAAATACACAAACACAAGAGGTTTTACCCCGAATTGCCTCAGTTTTGCGAAACAGCAGCCGATTCCAATAAAACCGTGTCATTTTTCTTCTGGTTCTCGAACACATAGCAAGAACCATATGTCAGCGGATATACATCTGAATACATGCTAAAAAAAATGTAACATGCCAGCAGGGGCGGACTGACATCACTAAGGGCCCCCAGTCCAAAAAAAAGCAAGGGCCCCCTGCGATGCTCTGCTGGTCACACTTCTGCCCCTATTCCACCCAAATCCTTCAATCAGCCCCACAAACAAAATAAACAACATTTTATATATAAGAAACACTTTAAGGTAGGTAATATAATTTTGCATGACCAATAATACCAGTATACAAGGAGTAAATATATACCATGACACAATAACTGGATAATACCGCCATACTGTACTGAATAATACCACTATACCCAGACCAGTATACTATACAGGATCTGTATACAATATAAGTGATTATATACAGGACCACATTGCGGTAGATATCAGCTGTACACAGGATCTGTATACCATATAAGTGATTATATACAGGACCACATGGCGGTAGATATCAGCTGTACACAGGATGTGTATACCATATAAGTGATTATATACAGGACCACATGGCGGTAGATATCAGCTGTACACAGGATGTGTATACCATATAAGTGATTATATACAGGACCACATGGCGGTAGATATCAGCTGTACACAGGATCTGTATACCATATAAGTGGTTACCGTTACATCACGGGACTCACAATTATGTATTTTCTGATCGGCAGCGTCCTGTTTCCTTTTCTTCTCCGTACACATCAGACCGCCATGATGACTTCTTCCATCCAAAATTCATCTCTTAACATTTGCAGGACAAACGTCAGACTCTGCATTTTTCCAGTGCCCTCCTCTACACAATCTTCCCATCTATAGGCCCACAAACTGTAATAATTAGTGTTGCTCGCGAATATTCGCAATTCGAATATTATTCGCGAATATCGCATATTCGCGAATTCGCGAATTTCGCGAATATAGCGCTATATATTCGTAATTACGAATATTCTTTTTTTTTTTTTTTTTTTTTCTTCACAGTACACATCACAGTGATCACCCCTCTCTGCTTCCAGCTTGTGTGGTGTAAAGAAGGCTCTAATACTACTGTGTGAGACTGGCGTGCGAAAATTCGCATATGCGAAAATTAGCATATGCTAATTTTCGCATATACGAATTTCCACTTATGCAAATTTTCGCATGCGCGTATTTTCGCATACGCGAAAATAAAATGGGAATATAACAAATATGCGAATATTCGCGAATATATGACGAATATTCGTCCATATATTCGCGAATATTCGCGAATTCGAATATGGCCTATGCCGCTCAACACTAGTAATAATGCCCTCCTTGGTGTCCTGCACAGTACAAGGGCAGGTAGGTAGGCAGGTAAATAGGTAACTAGGTAGGTAGTTCAGGAAGCCAGATATGTAGGTAGGTGAGTAGCCAAGTAGGTAGGTTGATTCCTAGGTAGTTAGGCAGCCCTGTATGAAGACCAGATATGTACATAGTTAGGTAGCCAGGTATGTAGGTAGGTAGCAATATCTGTAGTTAGGAAGCCAGGTATGTAGGTAGTTAGATAGCCAGGTATGTAGGTAAGTAGTTAGGCATCCAGGTAAAACGTAAGGTAGCCAGGTAGTTAGTCAAGTAGGTAGCCAGCACCCCCTCCACCCAGTGGCAGATCCAGAGTCTAGTCTCGGGAGGGGCACTATCAGAGTATTTTGTGTTAGTGGAAAGAAAATAAGGTGTTTCTTACAGATGTTACAGGTAGTTAATGTCCCCCAGGTAGGTAGTCATGCCCCCTGTAGGTAAACCCCCCAGATAGCTGCCCATTGCATGAAAATCCCCTATGAAGGTAGCCCTCCTATTAGTTTGGTAATTTTTACCCATATTAGCTAGGCAGGAACATAGTAGATAGTCCCTCAAATTAGGTGTAGGCAGCAGGGTTCCCCCAAAGTAGGGTGTAGGCAGCAGAGTTCCCCCCCCCCCACAGTTGGTGTAGGCTGCAGAGTTTCCCCACAGTAGGGGTAGGCTGCAGAGTTTCCCCACAGTAGGGGTAGGCTTCAGAGTTCCCCCACAGTGGGTGTAGGCAGCAGAGTTCCCCCACAATAGGTGTAAACAGCAGAGTTCCCCCACAGTTGGTGTAGGCTGCAGAGTTTCTCCACAGTAGGGGTAGGCTGCAGAGTTTCCCCACAGTAGGGGTAGGCTGCAGAGTTCCCCCACAGTGGGTGTAGGCAGCAGAGTTCCCCCACAATAGGTGTAAACAGCAGAGTTCCCCCACAGTGGGTGTAGGCAGCAGAGATCCCCCACAGTAGGTGTAGGAAGCAGAGTCCCCCACAGTAGGTGTAGGCAACAGGGTCCCCCACAGTAGGTGTAGGCAACAGGGTCCCCCCACAGTAGGTATAGGCAGCAGAGTTTCTCTCCCTCCCCCAGTAGGTATAGGCAGCAGAGTTTTCCCCCCTCAAACCCCCCCCCCCCAAGTAGGTGTAGGCAGCAGGGACCCCCCCCCCCCCCCCACAGTAGTTGCAGGCAGCAGAGTTTTTACCCATCCCCCCCCCCCCTCCCCAGTTGGTGCAGGCAGAGGAGCTTCCCCCCCTTCAGCAGGTGTACACAGCAGAGTTCCCCCCCCCCCCTTTCTTTTCACCCCTTTGAAAATATCATGCAAAGCAGACAATCTCGTGGACACGCCCACTTTTACAAAACTGATAGGAACAGTGTAAACTGCGGCACAAAGCTCTTTGAAAATGTGGTCGATACTTTTCGCACCAAAATTTTGGAGCAAAATTATTTGAAAATCTCCCGTATCTATCCTCACATTGTATTTGTAACATTGCAGCCCCCTGAGCTCCTCCATGTAACGCAGTCAGCTATGGGGCACCTAATTCTGGATGTGGACAGGATGTGACTGCGGAGTTAGTAAGACCCTGATGACAGAGGGCACGAGCCAAGATGGTGTCTCATCCAGCCATGATCCACATGTGCGCGGCCGCAGGACGACATTTGGCTTCAATTTACAGTTTTGAATAATAAAGAGTTTTTTGGGCCGATTACCGGCTGCAATTGTTACCATTTATCTCACTTAAAGAAAACATAATGAACTCTGCAAATGGCCGGAATGACAAGGGGGTCACGTGCCCGCGCCTCCGCCAGCTGTCTGCACTTGGCATATTCTGGGCTCTCTCCATTCATGGGTGATGACATCCTGGGCTACAGACTGGTGGATGAACAGAGAGAGGATACATGGCGAGAGGACAACAGATAAAATATAACTACTACAATACTGCTCCTATATACAAGAATATAACTACTATAATACTGCCTCCTATATACAAGAATATAACTACTATAATACTGCCCCTTTATACAAGAATATAACTACTATAATACTGCTCCTATATACACGAATATAACTACTATAATACTGCTCCTATATACAAGAATATAACTACTATAATACTGCTCCTATATATACAAGAATATAACTACTATAATACTGCTCCTATATACAAGAATATAACTACTATAATACTGCTCTTATATACAAGAATATAACTACTATAATACTGCTCCTATATACAAGAATATAACTACTATAATACTGCTCCTATATACAAGAATATAACTACTATAATACTGCCTCCTATATACAAGAATATAACTACTATAATACTGCTCCTATATTCAAGAATATAACTACTATAATTCTGCCCCTATATACAAGAATATTACTGCTATAATACTACCCTATATACAAGAATATAACTACTATAATACTGCTCCTATATACAAGAATATAACTACTATAATACTGCCTCCTATATGCAAGAATATAACTACTATAATACTGCTCCTATATGCAAGAATATAACTACTATAATACAGCTCCTATATACAAGAATATAACTACTATAATACTGCCTCCTATATACAAGAATATAACCACTATAATACTGCTCCTATATACAAGAATATAACTATAATACTGCTCCTATATATACAAGAATATAACTACTATAATACTGCCCCTATATACAAGAATATAACTACTATAATACTGCTCCTATATACAAGAATATAACTACTATAATACTGCTCCTATATACAAGAATATAACTACTATAATACTGCCTCCTATATACAAGAATATAACTACTATAATACTACTCCTGTATACAAGAATATAATTACTATAATACTGCTCCTATATACAAGAATATAACTACTATAATGCTGCTATATACAAGAATATAACTACTATAATACTGCTCCTATATACAAGAATATAACTACTATAATACTGCTCCTATATACAAGAATATAACTACTATAATAATGCTGCTATATACAAGAATATAACTACTATAATACTGCTCCTATATACAAGAATATAACTACTATAATACTGCTCCTATATACAAGGATATAACTACTATAATACTGCTCCTATATACAAGGATATAACTGCTATAATACTACTCCTATATACAACAATATAACTACTATAAAAATCTAAGTGGAGAGAGGTGAGTGGCACCAGTGACTGAACTCCCTAAGTAGCAGCCTATTCGTGGAGGTGTTGTCTTGGAGCTTCAGATATGCAAAATCTCTGGGGGTGCAGGTATAAATTCGGTAGTCCATAAATATGTATAAGAGAAGAAGAAATGAAGATACCGCACTCACCCACTGTGTATACTTGAAGATGTAGGTTTATTCAGGTCCTTGGAGAAGGATCCTTCTCCAAGGACCTGAATAAACCTACATCTTCAAGTATACACAGTGGGTGAGTGCGGTATCTTCATTTCTTCTTCTCTTATACATATAACTACTATAATACTGCTCCTATATACAAGAATATAACTACTATAATACTGCTCCTATATACAAGAATATAACTACTATAATACTGCTCCTATATACAAGAATATAACTACCGTATATACTCGAGTATAAGCCGAGTTTTTCAGCACGATTTTTCGTGCTGAAAACACCCCCCTCGGCTTATACTCGAGTGAACTCCCCCACCCGCAGTGGTCTTCAACCTGCGGACTTCCAGAGGTTTCAAAACTACATCTCCCAGCAAGCCCGGGCAGCCATCGGCTGTCCGGGCTTGCTGGGAGTTGTAGTTTTGAAACCTCCGGAGGTCCGCAGGTTGAAGACCACTGCGGCCTTCAACATCATCCAGCCCCCTCTCACCCCCTTTAGTTCTGAGTACTCACCTCCGCTCGGCGCTGGTCCGGTCCTGCAGGGCTGTCCGGTGAGGAGGTGGTCCGGTGGGATAGTGGTTCCGGGCTGCTATCTTCACCGGGGAGGCCTCTTCTAAGCGCTTCGGGCCCGGCCTCAGAATAGTCACGTTGCCGTGACAACGACGCAGAGGTGCGTTCATTGCCAACGTACTTCTGCGTCATTGTCAAGGCAACGCCTCTATTCCGGGCCGGAAGCGCGGAGAAGAGGCGCCCCCCGTGAAGATAGCAGCCCGGACCACCTCCTCACCGGACCACCTCCTCTCCGGACAGCCCTGCAGGACCGGACCAGCGCCGAGCGGAGGTGAGTACTCAGAACTAAAGGGGGTGAGAGGGGGCTGGATGATGTTGAAGGCCGCAGTGGTCTTCAACCTGCGGAC
Organism: Hyla sarda; assembly: GCF_029499605.1. Classification (NCBI taxonomy): domain Eukaryota; kingdom Metazoa; phylum Chordata; class Amphibia; order Anura; family Hylidae; genus Hyla; species Hyla sarda. Next base: position 434,384,350 of record NC_079191.1, on the reverse strand, counting down.
CTCCGGAGGTTTCAAAACTACAACTCCCAGCAAGCCCGGACAGCCGATGGCTGCCCGGGCTTGCTGGGAGTTGTAGTTTTGAAACCTCTGGAGGTCCGCAGGTTGAAGACCACTGAGGGCGAATGATGAGAAGAGGATGATGAAGGGGGGAGGGGGTGGGGATGATGAAGGGGGGTGTGTGGGATGATTACAAGGGGATGATGAAGGGGGGATGTGTGGGATGATGAAGGGGGGATGTGTGGGATGATGAAGGGGGGATGTGCGGGATGATAAGGGGATGATGAAGGGGGGATGTGTGGGATGATGACAAGGGGATGATGAAGGGGGGATGTGTGGGATGATAAGGGGATGATGAAGGGGGGATGTGTGGGATGATAAGGGGATGATGAAGGGGGGATGTGTGGGATGATAAGGGGATGATGAAGGGGGGATGTGTGGGATGATGACAAGGGGATGATGATGAGGATGTTAATGACGGGTCTGGATGATGACAGGGGGGGGATGAGGTATTTCCCACCCTAGGCTTATACTCGAGTCAATAACTTTTCCTGGGATTTTGGGTTGAAATTAGGGGTCTCGGCTTATACTCGGGTCGGCTTATACTCGAGTATATACGGTACTATAATACTGCTCCTATATACAAGAATATAACTACTATAATACTGCTCCTATATACAAGAATATAACTACTATAATACTGCTCCTATATACAAGAATATAACTACTATAATACTGCTCCTATATACAAGAATATAATTACTATAATACTGCTCCTATATACAAGAATATAACTACTATAATACTGCCTCCTATATACAAGAATATAACTACTATAATACTGCTCCTATATACAAGAATATAACTACTATAATACTGCTCCTATGTACAAGAATATAACTACTATAATACTGCTCCTATATACAAGAATATAACTACTATAATACTGCTCCTATATACAATAATATAACTACTATAATACTGCTCCTATACACAAGAATATAACTACTATAATACTGCTCCTATATACAAGAATATAACTACTATAATACTGCTCCTATATACAAGAATATAACTACTATAATACTGCTCCTATATACAAGAATATAACCACTATAATACTGCTCCTATATACAAGAATATAACTACTATAATACTGCCCCTATATACAAGAATATAACTACTATAATACTGCCCCTATATACAAGAATATAACTACTATAATACTGCCCCTATATACAAGAATATAACTACTATAATACTGCCTTCTATAAACCTGAGTATACTAAGTCTTCCTCATTCCTCTGCATGAACTCTCCTTTATTATTGTGATTTACATGTCTATGACCCCCACTAGTTTATTTCTCTTTCCGCCTGTCTCTCTCTCTGTGTGTTTATACGGTGTCACTCACTACAGATTCCTCTGATCACTTTATGACCTTTTGTCTACATTATATATTCCGTCTGCTGTCTCCACCAGTTACCCCCATCATCTGTCGCGGTCTCATCCTCCCCCTCGTACCAAGCCACAATTATATCAATTATTGTTGTTTTTTCCCTTTCCAGGAAATGTTACAATGTAATAAATTCTAGTAAAAAAAAAAAAAGGGAAGAAATCATCTTATTAGCAACTTATCAGTGTTACTATTGGCACAGAACCCAGAGATCATTCAGCGCAGAGCGGCAGAGCCATCTTTTATGGAAATTCATGACCTGCGCTGGTACTGGAGTCTGATGAAGGGCTCAAGTCTTTAGTTTCTGAACCTATCTGTAACAAAGACGCAATTTACAGCAGTGGATGTGGGACCCCTGTGCAGAAGCATTTTATGGTCACCTAACTGTCTAATCGCTTATCCTAGAGCGACCCCCTAACCTCTAACAAGCCACAAGTTAAAGGGGTACTGTGGTCGAAATTTTTTTTTTTTTTTATCAACTGGTGCCAGAAAGTTAAACAGATTTGTAAATTACTTCTATAAAAAAAAAAAAATTTTTTAATCCTTCCAGTACTTATTAGCTGCTGAATACTACAGAGGAATTTTTTTTCTTTTTGAAACACAGAGCTCTCTGCTGACATCACGAGCACAGTGCTCTCTGCTGACATCTCTGTCCATTTTAAGAACTGTCCAGAGTAGGAGAAAATCCCAATAGAAAACATATGCTGCTCTGGACAGTTCCTAAAATGGACAGAGTGCAAAGAAAAAGTGAAAAAAAAAAGGGGCGCTCTCTGGAGTGCTGTTTAGGAGAAAGCAAATGAAACCCACCTTCTAACGCTGGGTGTCACACCTGATTCTCTAAAGTGATCCCATGGAACAAACAAAACCCCTTGATGGTAGCGCGTCGAGTAGGATGTGTGCAGTATGCGGCTCACTTTCCCTATTTCCGTATCCACAGGGGTATGGAAAAGTAGAAGTGGAGGAAATGGGAAAAAGGAGGGAATTGGGTAGAGCGCTTCTGCTGGAAATGATGGGACTTGGAACGCCACGATAGCACAGGACGATGATTATTAAAATATTTCGGACAACGCGTTTCGGTGAAGGCACGCGCCTTCCTCAGGTCCACAAAACAATCAAGTTGGTGCGTCCTGGGGTGTGTGGCTGTGCTATTGGTGGCACCAGCACATGGACAGAGATGTCAGCAGAGAGCACTGTGGTCATGATGTCAGCAGAGAGCTCTGTGTTCCAAAAAGAACAAAATTTCCTCTGTAGTATTCAGCAGTTAATAAGTACTGGAAGGATTAAGATTTTTTAATAGAAGTAATTTACAAATATGTTTAACTTTCTGGCACCAGTTGATTTAAAAAAAATAAAAAAAAAGTTTTCCACCGATGTACCCCTTTAATGCATTTTTTTTTTTTTACCTCACATTAACTTGTGGATTGTTAGAGGTTAGGGGGTCGCCCTAGGATTAGCGATTCCTTTTTCTGATGGGTATTTTGCGTGTAATTTAGGAAGTTCCACATGCCACATAGGAGCACAGGTGTGGATGTGGGGCTCCTGTGCAGGAACCTTTTATCTACCCCTAGTTTTCTAATGGCTCATCCTAGAGTGTCCCCAAATCTCTAACAATCCACTAATGAAAGTGAACTATAACATTTATTAGCTTAGTCCACTGTTTCCCAACCAGTGTGCCTCTGGCTGTCGCAAAACTATAACTCCCAGCATGCCCGGACAGCCGTTGGCTGTCCGGGCATGCTGGGAATTATAGTTTGCGACAGCTGGAGGCACCCTGGTTGGGAGACAGTGGACTAAGCTAATCAATTTTTTCGCTTACATTATCATGAGGCTTGTTAGAGGTTAGGGGGTTGCCCAAGGATGTGCGTTTAGTTTAGGGGTATTTCAAGTTTTATTTAGGAAATTGTGCATGCAACATACTAAATTGCGTGAGAATTTATCCTGAGGTTGGACACCACTGCGGGCAGTGATTGGCTGAGCGGCACCTTTACGGATCGACCCAAAAGAGGAGAGTATTGTGGATGAAGCAGTGATACCAAGGCACTGGGGGGAGCATAGCCTGGGCCTGTTTATGTACAAAAGCTCACCGCCTGAGGACCCCTTTAAAGTGTTACTATCATTTGAACATTTTTTGACACATTGCGCAGGCACTGGAATAGGAATTTTTTTTTACACTATCCAGGGTCTTCTTGTGATTTGCGCAAATTTATGACGTGACATCACATAATAGATTTTGCACACCATAGTTTAAAGGGAAACTGTCAGTGTAACTTACACTAACCTGTTGGAACAAGCAGGTAGTGCGGGTGACACTGATAACGATACGTACCTACCTCCGGATTCGTGGTCAGGTTTCTCTTTTATTTTGTTGCGCTGCAGGAGCATGCTTACGTCACCGCTGCTGCTTCTCCGCTGGGTCCAGCTGCAAGCAGGCATGGAGAAGCAGCAGCAGCGGTGATGTCAGCGTGCTCCTGGAGGGCTGCCCATGTACCAAGCCTGCAACCAGATTAAAGAAGATAATGGGCAAACGGGACGACGAATCAAAGGTAGGTAAATATGGCTAAAATCATTGCGACCTGCACTACCTGCCTGGTTAGTGCGTGTGAATCTGATGACAGTTTCCCTTTAAGAAACCCGCCGGGACCTGGGTAAGTAGCAATTGGGGCACTTTCAGCAACTGTTCTCTTTGTGATGTGCCTCTCCCTATAAATAATCACTCAGGGCTGGAGGGGCAGAGAACAGCCGCCAGGAATTGCCCCAATGACTAGTTTATCTGGTCCCGACAGGTTTCTTAAAATATGTTTTTTTTTTGTTTGTTTTTTTAACACTCAAACGTTTCAGAGCAAATCCTAGTGTTCCGGGACCTCACTTCCCTTACCTGTTTCATGCTGCCCACGGTTAGGGAAGCATTATGGGTACTCCAGTAATTTAAAACGTATGTCCTATGTATAGCAATGTCCTGCCTCAGCCAGTGATTGGTGGAGTGGGCCGTCCCCTTACAGACCAGTTCGTCACAGAACCTGGGGGCCAGAGTGCTACAAGGTAAGAAATGGGTTCTGTTCTGGAGATCGCAGTGGTTGGACTCCCTGGGAATAGACATTTAGTACAGTGGTTCCTCAAGTTACAATATTAATTGGTACCAGGACGAGCATTGTATGTTGAATCCATTGTATGTTGAGTCCATAACTGGTAATTGGTTCTGAAGCCCCTAAAATGTCATCCAGAAATAGGAAAAAGTGATGATTAAATAAAATTAGATAACTAATATACCGTATTTATCAGGGTATACCACACACCGACCTATAACACGCACCCTCATTTTACCAAGGATATTTGGGTAAAAAAAGTTTTTTACCCAAATATCCTTGGTAAAATGAGAGTGCATGTGTGTGCATGCGTATACCCTGATACACCCCCAGGAAAGGCAGGGGGAGAGAGGCCGTCGCTGCCCGCTTCTCTCCCCCTGCCTTTCCTGGGGTCTAGAGCGCTGCTGCCGCCGCTTCTCTCCCGCTGGCTATCGGCGCCGCTGCCCTTTCTCTCCCCCTGATTATCGGTGCCTAAAAAGTGCATGTTATATGCCGATAAATACGGTAGATAAAACAAGTCCTTACATATAAAAGTAAGAACGATCTGCTGGAGCTGTAATCACTGTCTATGTAGAGGACAGGAGCTTCTTCAGGGTCCTGTATAGTACACAATGTCCTAAAAAAGTAACATGGAGCCGCCCTCACCTGGTGTCCAAAGGAGCAGCTAACCCTGGTCCAGGTAAAGAGTACAGTACAATGTACTGTAGGGGGCGCTACCAGACAGGAATTCAGAGCATAAACTTCAGTAATACTGTTGTTTTACCACTGAATGTCCATTCTGATTGGTCGGTTCTTCCGGCCATTGACACATTTCACAGATCCAGAGTCTGTAGCATTGTATGTTGAGTCTGGTTTCAAGTTAAAAGGATCCAGAAAAGACCATTGTATGTTGAAACTATTGAATGTTGATGTTGAGGGATCACTGTATTGTGTGGGTAGGGAATGAGTTTTTCAGAACCGGAATACCCAACCCAACTGGCCAACGTTCGGAAGTACATGTTCCGAATGCTGTTTTCACTCTGCGGGGGTCGGTCAAGCCCCTTGTGGCATCCCAGCCATGCCCCCTCAATGCAAGTCTATGGGAGGGGGCGTGGCGGCCGCCACGCCCCCTCCCATAGACTTGCATTGAGGGGTGTGGGCGTTTGAAATATTTATTTCCAAACGCTGGCCAGTGGAGAAGCCCTTTAAGCCCCA